>NC_086068.1:12898620-13081120 GCF_947568885.1 Cydia strobilella | reverse complement strand
CCGTCCGACTGTCTGTCTGTCCGCCTGTCTGTCCGTCTTTCTGTCTGTTCGTCCGTCTGTCTGTCTGTCTGTGCGTCTGTCCGTCTGTCCGTCTGTCCGTCTGTCCGTCTGTCCGTCTGTCTGTCTGTCCGCCTGTCTGTCCGTCTGTCTGTCTGTCTGTTCGTCCGTCTGTCTGTCTGTCTGTCCGTTTGTCCGTCTGTCTGTATGTCACCAGGCTGTATCTCATGAACCGTGATAGCTAGACAGTTGAAATTTTCACAGATTATGTATTTCTGTTGCCGTTATAACAACAAATACTAAAAAGTACGGAACCAAGTAATAATAAAAAAACACAATCGTATTGAGAATCTTGTTAGGGTTCCGTACTGTAACAGACAAACATTTACTTCACAGAGTTAAATATGAAATTTGGTTTGTATTATTATTATTATTTAATGGTTGGTTACTGAACAGCATGAATTCTTATTCAAACAGCACCAAAATAAAATAAAAAATAAATAAAAAGTTCAATACGATTAAAGTCGTTCCTTGTTGAAGTATTTATTTTAAAATCAGAATATCATGTTTAAAGATTAGCAAAGGTAGTGACTTGTTGTTTAATCTGCACAAACAATCTTCGTTATTGAAATATCGCATATTCGTTCTGATTATTATAGCTTAAATTACTGATTAATGCTCTTGAGATCTATTTGTGAATGTGTAACAGATAACATCAACATTTATGTATTGATTCTCTCGGAAATTACTGAATTGTTAGGATTGAATTTTGCGCGAGCTATTCTCACTGAGAATGCTACAGGGGAGTTGAAGCACCATCTATCTTTTAATCAGTAAACTAGTAGGTAGTCTAGTTTTGATTCACGCTTTACTACCCTGAAAACAAAATGTAATATTTTATACATAATATAATATTTATTCATAGAAATTATTGAAATACATTTATTGTTTGATTGATTATAGTGTATTTACATAATTAAACAATACTACTATTGAGCTTTTAATTTATTCATGTGGTCTTTAGAGACGCCATCTGCTGTAAGGCAGATGAGTCAAAATACGCGGGAATGACGAGGATCATTAACTTTATATTTTCCATATTGCGTAAATGTTTTAGTTCAATTAAAATTAGGTACCTACTTCAACCATTGCTACAATACTTTGTTAAACACTATGTATTTTCTAATTTCCGGTTACGAGCGGATGCGGGCGAGCCTTTTCCCATTTGCGACTTTGAAGGGTATCCCTGAGCAACATCACCTGCGAACCTGATCAACCTCACTGCTACGGCGACTACTCATCACGATGTGATAGCGTCGGAACTCTGCCAAGCAGAATCTACCTAAACGGTGATGTAGACCATATTCATGTATTTGCCTAAAATATTATTATTCGTCATTTAAATAATTATGTTGGCGTACTAAAGTGGTTGAATACTATTATTGATTTATTATGGGATGACGTCATTATCGGTAGGCAGAATCATGTAGTACGTTTGCCAATTAATTTTATTTTTATACCTTTGCGGTTTAATTATATAAATAGGTGGAAATACTCTTACGGATTCAGGTTTAGAATGTAGGCACGGATTTTAGTTCTTGACGTTAGTTATTGGTTTAGTCTATGATTCTTATGACAATTTGAGATGATTTAGCTGAATGTAAATGATCTATGACAATGTGAGGTCTCTATGAAATCAGGTGAAGCCATTTGTGTAATAATTGATACCTATTTAATGTTGCGATTATACATTCATAATTTAATATAGGAGTTTACAAATTCTAGACACACCTATCTTATTATATTACGTATTCAATGTTGATGCGAGAATTCACGAGTACTATAGGTACATAAATACTGAATATATAACTTTATACAACTGGTTCAGCTTTAGTTGATTGCGAATCATTGTATCATTGCAGTTACATTGCTGAGTATCGTCGTCTATCATTACTGATAATATTCGGTAAACAGATTGGTATATTTCTTATGGTCTTATTTTATACTTTAACTATGAATCTGAGTGATTTGCAAGCAACGATCTGCTCTATAAGTTCAAGAGCCATAAATTGCTATTGTGGGTGTATATTTTGATCATTTGGTATATAGTTTGACCTATATTTAGCCAATATTTTATACTTGCCCTAAATTCATTTGTCATATTGAATCAAGTCAATTTGACTAGTGTACATAGTACATAGTAACTTCCATTTTGGTTTACGTCCAATTGGAATCCTTTTGGTAGTTGTTAAAACCGGTCACAATGGTTATAAGTACATGTGGCTGTTTTAGCAATGAGGTATGAGGTATTTAGTTATATCTGGAATTACTGTCACATATGAGTTTTCCAGTTATGACAAAAAGGTTCTTGACTACCCAGAATTCAATTATTTTAGATATCGCTAAGCGATGGTTTTATCCCAGGTTGATGAAATACGACCTTGTGTTTTACTATAGGGCCCGTTCATTCGTTTCTATGAAGGGTGGCCCACCTTTGGTCACACCCACTGAAGTCGATCTTTGGAAAGGGATTGCTTCAGTGTTGTAGCACGTTCAGTGGAGCTAAGCTAAGTATATTGATTGTATTAATCTTATGATTCATGCAATACGTTTACCCACCTCCCCTCACATAGAGGTTCGTGCATCTTGGAGCGCTAAATTGCTGCTTATCGAAATCTGTCTGGATGCGTATAAAAGACGCATATATCCTTTTAGATTTTTATAAGACGTCTATTCACCTCCCTGACGAGAAATCTGTGTTTGTCGTTTGCTGGTACAAGCCATTAAAGACTCCTTTATATATTAATACTGATAGGACTATATACATTTATAGGATGAGATGGTTATATATCGGAGTCAACAATGATACAGATTATTGGTGGGGGCGCGCTTACCCCATTGCCCTTCATAGGTAACTGAATCCTTATTGGGTCTTACTTAGGTAAGCTCAGTAATGAGAACAACTTAGATTATAAGTGATATTTTTAGTATGATTCAACCTGGATATAATCCTGTACTGTGAATGCTTGGCTTTTAACTACTTTATTGGGTAAAGGTAAAGGTAAGGAAAGGTAACCCTAATCCACCTGGCCTTTAAGTAACAGTTGTATTTTACCCTTCGAGTGATGTACCTATGTGCATATAATATGTGTAATGAAATGGCTGATCTCATGATAATAGGGGCAACGCTTATATCATTGTCTTGTATATGGTCGTTATTGGGCACTCATGTCAATTACTTACTAGATATGTCTCGGTTTCTGTACTCGATAGTATAAACCATTACGTGAAATATTCCATTTAAGCGACGGGCTTAGAAGGTATTGCAGACGGTGCAAGTCCTAGTGACATACCTATGGAAATATTCTCGTAGAGACTTGCGGCTCGACATATAAGGAGTGGTCCATAGTGCGGCGTATGCATGATAGTTTTATGAGATTCAAAAGGTTGCCTTATAATTGACTGCAAGCAGCTATTTTATTCTGCAACATACTTAACTAAAATAATACAACCCTTCGAAGCCAGACTTCACCCACCGATCCTGACGTATATATTCATAAATACGTCGGGCACACCATAAACTAACGTATCGTTATATATTAAATCTGAACGTATTAGTTAATCTTATATATTATTAATAGATCGTGTTACAACCTATTTTCATATCTAAACATTTTGACTGAAACACATTTAATTATTTTAGATTGTCTGCATAAATTTCAGGCACCTTCTTATTTTAATTTAGAAGTATCCCACAATAGCATTTTATAGGAAGAAGGTAGGGTTTATAATAGTCGTATTAGTAATAATATTTAATAACTTTGATAGGATTTAACCAATTCTTATTGATTCAAATTATTTTAAGTAGCGTTTTATTCTATGGACATGTTTTAAACTTTACTTTGGTTTATAATAGTCGTTTTGGTAATAATATTTAATAACTGTGATATGATTTAACCAATTCTTATTGACTTAAATTATTTAAAATAGCGTTTTATTCTAAGGACATGTGTTAATTTTACTTTACTTTAGGAGCGTTAACTGTTATTTCCCATTTCTTGAAGCTTATTTATTAGGCATTATTTATGATTTATTGTGCTTGTTAGAACATATTTCAGAACTTATTTTATCGTGTAACATGTCTCACACCTCGGAGAGCTATGGTTATTACTTGTCATGATGTTAGTCCTTACCTACCACTAGACGATCTTGCCATATTTTTCTTATGTATTAATAGGTTTTAATTCTTACTATGACATATTTTATTATGTTTGTGTATAGGTTAAACTTGTGCAGTCAGGTTTTTGTTCCGCCTTGTTTTCCTGACTTAGGTTTGGCCCTAGCAATCAAGGCGGTGTATCCAATGTAGTCCTTACCAGACTTAATTGGATATAGAGCTTGTAAAATTTTGAATTAATGTATCTTACAAACTTAATCAATTTAAATGCAATAAATCAACCTCGTTAGTATTCACAATCTTGTTTATTTTATACTTCACCCCTATAGTATAGATCCTTATTTACTAAATTTCAGTATTATTTTCCAAAGGTTCAATAATAGAGTAGGTAGAGGAAAGTTTCATTATTTAAGATTATAAAGTTTCAGTAGTAGAGCTTCTTGACCTGGCTAAATATTATTACAGTACCCAAGGGGTAAAAACGAGACCCTATTACTAAGACTCCACAGTCCGTCTGTCCGTCTGTCTGTCCGTCTGTCCGTCTGTCTGTCTGTTTGTCCGTCTGCCTGTCTGTCCGTCTGTCTGTCCGTCCGTCTGTCTGTCTGTCTGTATGGTTATGGTATATATATATATTTGCGTTATTTTAAACATTAAACTCCTATGTAATTATGACGTTTAAATAACACTTGCACTACGTTTGCTATTTAAATTGTTGCAGACTTATCTTGGTCCAACTATGTATCTGAGGATTCCAAAGGCTTTGTCATAGGAATCCGAAGTCAAAATTGTAAATAATGGCCACCATCTTGAATTCCTTAATTTTTGCCCTGCGGTGTCAACATGGTTGCATTTTTATCACCTGTCACTATGCCTGCCACTTTTGCACTTACATACTTGTTAGAACGTGACATGGTGACAGGCGATAAAAATGCTACCGTGCTAAGCCCGCGGATCATAATGAAAATTGATATAAGAATTGGGGATTTAAGTGGCCCTTTAACATATTACATATTAATTAGTAGTTAAAATTGTAAGAAACGGCACGTGTTATGAATTTGTACATATTGTGTTCAATTGCGTCGAAAATGTAATAGGTACTTAAGCAGATGTAGATAAATGTAATAATATGTACATATAAATCTTCTCTATAGGTTTTTCGAAAAGTGAGTTCTCAGTTCGGGGCGAACTACTATTGTTTACCGTAGTCAGGTTTCAGCTCCAAATCTTCTACAAAACATAATTATATCGATCTCTGTACAGAAAATTACAGACGTGGCGTCTCCGTTTGGTTATATCGTCCTAGTGAGTAAATAGATCCCTAGTGGCTTTCATACGTCATGTTCTCTGGCGTTGCGATTTGCCATAGAGCATAACGTGCTTTCATATTGGTTGATACTGTGATAATTCACAAAATATTATATGAAAATAGGCTGTGACAGACGGACAGACAGAGACAGACGCACGAGTGATCCTATAAGCGTTCCGTTTTTTTCTTTTTGAGGTACGGAACCCTGAAAATGTACTCATGCCAGTCCATTGACAGAGCCCGGTAACGATTTTAGATCAAAAATGTAAAATTGATAGATTTTAGTCTTTGAAATTGTACACCTTTTGTTACGTAATTATCTAAATAACAAGTATTGGTTTCTATTAGCACGTATTCTCGTCATGCCTTTTAATAATGAGGTCGCGAGCGTGCGTCACTGGTAATATATGAAGAGAAGGGGCAGTTTTTAAAAATTCATAAAAATAAAATGGTAAATTATACAAAATGATGTATAATAATAGTTTCAGCAAATTTTGTAGATTATTGAAGTATCAAAATTACGTTGAAATTAAGTCTATTTTCATATAAATTGTCACTTGTTTTCAAGTAATTTCTGGAGAAAATTGATTTCATCTAACTTTCATTTACACTACTTCAAAGTCATAATAATAAAAATGTAGTCTGTACAGGATATGTGTAATACAAAATTACCATTTTTAGCAGTCCAAACTTAACGAAATTTACAAATAAGATCGACAAAATCAGTGCTTTACGCGCGTTTACCTAAACGTCGAACAGAAAAAAAAACATTACTAATTTAGTGAACCTGTTTTCAAAAAATTGATCTGCAAAACGGCAAGATGAGAAGACGTGCTAATAGAAACTTGTTATTTCTATTACGTATCAAAAGTTGTACAATTTTACCGACTTAATCTATCAATTTTACGTTTTTGCGACTAAAATCGATAACGGATTCTTAAACGTTTAGCTTAAAATTGTGAAATTAATTACATGTAGTGATTGCACACAACTATACACATCTTTATTATTAATAAGCGCAAGTAACTTGGTAGCGCTCTAAAAGTAATTTGTTACTGTTTTCGGTTTAAATAATAAATTATTCTCGGTACATAGTCAAATAGTATGCTATTGTTTTATTATCAATTTTCCTTGACACTTGACATAGTGATTGGCATACACGCCGTTTTGTCGCCTAAATAGTGTTTAGTTTTTAAGTTTATAAAATGCATAGGTCATGCATGGGTAGGTAGGTATATATATATGTTAGTCTGTAAGGTATTTGTAATATGTGACTTGTAATTGTTGCCTGATTTAATTTTTTAAATAAATAAATAAATTGTTCTAAATTGCGTGTTGGTGTGCACGCACCGCAATAGGTAGGTATTTAAGTACTTACTTCATAATGACAGTAAAAAATATACGCAAAAAGTTTTGATTTTATTTTAACCCTATGAATGCCAAGAACCCCTAAAGTGGTCGCTACTAGTCGTGCCCACAGCGCCAAGGACCACTATAGCGGTTATGGCTGACGCTGTCAAAGTAACCTTGACACTTTCAAGTTTCAAGTAAAGTTTACATTCGCTCGGTTGCGCCGGTTATCTTGGCGTGACAGTGACGTTTTTGTTTATGACAAAGCGTTCAAAAGGTTAACATTGCTAATTGACCTTTTTTTTACTGCGTGCTTAATCTTTCGTATGCTCCCGTCAAAAAATTGCTATTTAAATAGCAATCTAGACAACTTCATGTTTAAGTTGAATATATATGGAATCAGATTTGCTTCTAAGCATACCATATATATATATATACCATATCGTACTGTTAAAATTCAATTAACAATAGCCTTTATCGACCATCAGCAGTGTAGTCCCTTTTTGATTGATGGAAATTGTCACGTAAAATTCCACTACTCGCCGCCGCGTCGTCCACAGCGCATTAGTTCATCTATCGCTTACAAGATGTCATTAATTTCTGTAAAGTTATGTACTGAAAAAAAAAATCTACTCTATGTTACAAATTCCCCTTTTGCACGTCAAAAACTCCAAGATGGTGCCCAAGCCTATAGACAAAAAAGTCTAGTAAACAAATCATCACATGTCAAAATTTGACATTAGCAATCCGCAGTTAGGTAACAACGAAACCAAACCGAACCACGCCGAGTTCAGAGCCATTTTAAACCGTATAGTAGTAAGAAAACAAAGTGGATTTTTGTTAAATAATTTTTTCAATGAATGAGTTTTGGTTGTACCAAATGATACTTTCCACAGTTGATGAACAAATGATTCATTCCACTGTTGAACTGATGTTGAAGCCGAAACTGACAGTTGTGCATCTCGAATAGGGCCCGTGTGGCTGCAATGAAGGAATGCCAAATACATTTAATATTGAGCTTATTGTTGGAGTAAAAACTCGAGTGGAGAAACCCGACTCGCTTCTACGAGACTGCAGCGGACTGCAACAACACATTCTATTCTTTGTAGTCCCGAGTTATTTGTTAAGTCATTTTTAAACTCAACTCAAAAGGACTCGAACCTTGGAATGAAGACTCCATCAGACCATCAACAATTTTGTTCATTTAAACTTTTAGTAAATAATAAAGACGTAACTACCTAACTCATGAAGTTTATGTAAAATATTTGTAATAAAGAGTTTATTTGAAAAAGAGTCAAATCTCTACAAAATAGGTAATTTCGACTTTATTTTTAGTGTGTAAAACAGAGTCGATTCCTAAAGCAAACGAGTCAAACACCTCCTACAACTCGAGTTTTTAAGGTTCCGTATACCTCAAAAGGAAAAAACGGAACCCCTTATAGGATCACTCGTGCGTCTGTCTGTCTGTCCGTCTGTCACAGCCTATTTTCTCCGAGACTACTGGACCAATTAAGTTGAAATTTGGTATACATATGTAGGTTTGTGACCCAAAGATGAACATGTAACGAAAACAAATGAATTTTAAATACGGGGGCCACTTTTGGGGGTAAATGAGAAAATTCAAAAATAAAGTTTTTCAAACTATATCGTGTTACATATCAAATGAAAGAGGTCATTGTGAGAATCTCAAATATATATTTTTTTATAATTTTATAATAAACAGTTTAGAAGTTATTCAAGAAAATAGGCAAAAAATGACCATTCCCCCCCTTTATCTCCGAAACGACCGAGTCTAAAATTTTGAAAAAAATACGCAAAATAGATCATTACCTATAGATCACAGGAAAACCTATTAGAAATGTGCAGTCAAGCGTATGTCAATGTATTTCACATCATAAAAAATACATTGTTTAAATTATGTAATGTACGGAACCGTTGGAACGCGAATCCGACTCGCACTTGGCCGGTTTCTGTCTTAACCAACACTCCCATCTTTCATAATATATTACCTATTTTCACGCATTAATACTTTCTACTTTATTATTCAGTGTTAAGGTGATTTTCTTTTTTAAAAACAAGTATGCAATTAATTTTTCGGAGCAATTCTGACTATATTCAAAAACTACAACTGAATAAGTAAATAAATAAAAACGTGCCTACTTTTAGTTAGGAATGAAACTAACTACACAATAATAATTTGCTTGCAATTAACTTACCCGTTCTTATACAAAAACAAGACTAGCCGAGCAGTTACGTACTTATTTCTTTTATATTCACAAATATAGGTATCTAAATAGTCTTTATGTGGGACTACCGTCTGTTGTAAATAATAAATTAGGTATGTGTACTCTTTCTCTTTCCGCGCCTGCGCTTATCGAGCCTCGGAGCCACGCTATTCATAAACCTCTTTTCTAGTCGCATTTAATTTATCCAGCTTAATATGACCTCGAGATTCATACCAAATGTGCGTAATTGGAGCTCAGACTTAGAGTGGGAATTTCAATAGGGCCCAGCGAGACGGATTGTTAGTAAGATTTATCAATTTCGGATTGTTTCTCAAAGAATTACGCGCCATTATTTAAAGTTTAAAGCAATTAAGTTTTGGTCAGCTGAAAAAGAATCGTGTAATAAAAACTATGTGTGTGTACCTAATTTTAAAATTTGTTCACCTTTTTCAACCTGGCATTTTGGTGCCCCCCTGAACGTGGTGCCCTAAGCACGTGCTTATTTTGCTTATTGGTTAATCCGGCACTGATTTCAAATGAATCTTTCTCAAACATAAGTGAAAATATTGTTATTATTTTCGTAATAATAGGCTGCGAAACACCGTGTTAAGCGCGCTAAAGCGCGTCAGAACCAAATCAACTTACTGCAGTTATTTAGTCTTTGGCCACAATAACTCCAATTTTATTGCACTTGGGCTCAGCACAAGCATACAGATTACAAGGAAGGCACGGAGCGACAAGCGACACAGCCTCCTCGTCCCAAAGCTAGCACGCGACTGCCGGCCACGCCGTTTTCGAGCAACATATGCACGAAATGTTGAATAATATTCGATTTCTTAAAAAAAAATATGATTTTTTTTACATTATGAAACGTTGCATTTGTAGTGCCTGTTAAAACATTTATTCTAGTTTAAAAATAACTAATCGAATCATGAATCTAGTATAACATGGATCGGTCATGAGGGGTGGGGCGAAATGACCGAACGGGATAGTCTTATGTATCTTTCAGTAGTAGTGACAGAGAGCAATATATTACTTTTTGTCTGTCATAGTTTCACTTTTCCACCGCTGCCACAACCGAAATTGTGGCAAACAAATAAGTACGTGACATGTCATGCTTGTTCGTTTCTTGTTTAGTTATTGTTGTTTTCTATGAAATTGTGCTTTCTCTTATAAAACATAGTGATGGTTAGCGTTTTGAATTGATAAAATAATGGTGAATTGTTCTGTAATCGGCTGTAATAGCCGCTCTGAGCAAAAATATGAGAACATAACCTTTCACACGTAAGTACGGTATTTTACACCTTCCTCTTAACGCAATATGTGAGAATAACATCGTAAAATTACGTTACACTCAAAGCAATGTAGAATCAAACGATTTCAATAAAAATATCACAATTATTTACGCAAATTAACAAAACATTATTTGTAAAATTATCCGCCCAAATTACGTAGGTTGTTTGTGGTAATCTGTCAGCTACTCAGACGAGTCTGAGGTCAGCCGTTTTTAATCTTCTTCTTAATTTAGCTGCATAACAATCATGTTAGGGATACCAGATGAAAATATCATAATTTTATTGGTAATTTTGACCTCGAAGTTTTTTCGTATTTCTAATTCCAAAAAATTAAATAAACAAATGTTGTGAAGATTAAATGTGGTGTACATTAATTGGTGTGAATAATGTGATTGTGATTTGTGATTTCATAAAATTAAAACTCATAATACATTTTATTTTACGTTTTATTTACTAAACATGTTTAGTTTTGTACCACCTGCGCGAAGGTATTTCATTGTTCATACGCCTAAATAGAACGGCCCATTGACATTTTATTCAACAATTTTAATACCGTCAAACTTTGCCTCCAGGGTAATCGCCCCAACGTGATATCAAATATTGGGGTAATTTTTACCAATATGGTATCCCCACGTTTATGACGTCATCTACGTCTATCCCTTACGGGCGCACGCGGTAGGCCGCATCTATGTAATGCTAAGGCTATGAATCGAATAAACCGTTTAGGAGATAGAAGCAAAGTTAGTCGCAAAACGGCCTGTCGTAATGTTATAGTAATGTTCCTTTTATAGAGAAACTATAAGTCACAGGGAAAAAGTCAAACGTTAGGAATGTTGTCCATAAAATGTATTCATATATATTTTTAACCGACTTCAAGATTTCAAAGGAGGAGGTTCTCAATTCGGTTGTTTTTTTTTTATGTTTGCTACTCCATAACTCCGTCATTTCTAGACCGATTTTGAAAATTCTTTTTTTGATTGTAAGTATATACATACAGATTGGTCCCGTTTTTGTCAAAAAGCAGTTATGATGATGGGATCCATGAGGAACCGAGGGAACTCCTCAAATGTGAAAGGCATACAAATAGTGATTTTTGTATTTTCATCAGCAAATCCAGCATTTACATTAAAAAAAGTGACATTTGATGAAGTGGAACTGCTGATGATGATCAGAATGGAACTCTTCAATGACACATAGTCCCCGTTTGGCGATTTGTTCTCTTCCTTATGGACCCAGACCCAAACTTGGACCCGGACTCGGACCCGGACCCGGGTCTGGACATGGACCTCAACTCGGACCCGGACCCGGACCGAACTCTGACCCAAACTTGGACCCGGACAGCCGGACACGGACCCGGACTCGGATCCGGACCCAGACCCGGACCCGGAAATGCTACTAGAAAAGTGGGTTAGGTGGGTGGGTGGATTTTGAACTGCGATTCTCACAGACAGAACTGCTATCAGAAAAGTAGGTTAGGTTAGGTTAGAGCTGTCAACCTTATAAAAACGAAATGCTATCAGAAAAGTAGGTTAGGTTATGTGAGAACTGCGACCCTTACTAAAACGAAATGCTACTAGAAAAGTGGGTGGTTTTACCTCCTTTTCTACATAATTAGGCAAAAGATGCTGTCTTTTTCATTTCATTGTCTGGAATCTAAGAGCGCACCATCAACAATAAGTGAACTTTCAGTCGCCCATTGAAGTCGGTTTTTTTTTCTTAAAAATTATTTTCATATTTTTTTGTTGAACCGCTAAGAAGATATATACTCTAGAAAGTAAGAGTTTAGGGCCAAAAATAGCGACTAGCGCCTTTAAGTCCCCGTCCGCGTCTTTCTGTCTGTAACTTGTCTGTATATATTCGCGATAAACTCAAAAACTACTGAACGGATTTTCATGCGGTATTCACCTATTAATAGTGATTCTTGAAGAAGGTTAGGTAAATAATTTGTTATGGTTTTGTGTAAACTGTGCGAAGCCGGGGCGGGTCGCTAGTCATACATGTTCCTAATCGTTTTTTATATATTATTATAGTCCGTCAAACAACTTTGTCAGTAGAAAAAGGCGCGAAATCCAATTTTTCTATGGGACGATAATCCATCGCGCCTACTTTTTTTAGGGTTCCGTACCCAAAGGGTAAAAACGGGACCCTATTACTAAGACTCCGCTGTCCGTCTGTCTGTCAGCAGGCTGTATCTAATGAACCGTGATAGCTAGACAGTTGAAATTTTATTTCTGTTGCCGCTATAACAACAAATACTAAAAAGTACGGAACCCTCCGTGGGCGGGTCCGACTCGCACTTGGCCGGTGTTTTTTTAAATTTGCCGCTTTTTTCTACGGAAACGACTTGACCGACTATAAATTACAATAACAATTTAAACAACGTAAATTTAAAATATTGTAAGACTTCAAATATATCAGTCCCTAGCGCATACCTAATATGGCTAATATAAAAAATATTTTTTTATCTTTTTCTTTTTTTCCATTTGTAGTTTCAATTTTTTGTTATGACTGACGCAACAATTTGCTAGACGCAGCAAATTCCTGTCTGGCCAAGCAATCGTGTCTCTAAACAGTTTTGCGCTTCGGATACGTTTTAAGGTCCGGATGTGAATAAAATAATTCAATATTTGAGGAGTTCCCTCTCAATTCCTCAAGGAACTAACCATCATGAAATACCTACGCGTCGTTGTAGTTTAGTTCTGGCACTTTTTTGAATGCAAATACTTGGAGATGGATCAAAGATGATGAAAATACAAAAATCGCTATACCTACATGCCTATAAGATTTGAACAGTTCCCTCAATTCAACATTGAATCCTGGAAAATGAGGACTACGTGCAGAAGTGAGTACGTGAATTCGTCCTTTTTGTTTTAACAAGAAATATCTCAAATATCTATATAATGCCGTGTGAATATTCATCTAGTCTAGATGCCACATAATTACGAATTTTCTTGCGCTACAGTTACGTCAGGCGAATTATCGATTGCAAAATCAGATTCTATTCAATATGGGTTGGGATAGTTGAGAACAGTTCGGAAGGTATCAAATATGTCTCACTGCTGGGCCAAGACCGTCGCCTCTAGGCGATGAAATCTATTTCTAATCCTTTTGATTTACATAGGGCAATTTTTGGCCAGTTGCTGAGAAATATGGCCAGGTCGTCGGTTGGCCTTTATCTCTTTGGTAGATCACTCTGCCTATGACGTTGTTAAAATGATTAATTAACCAGTAAAATAATATTTTGCTTATCCTTACGCAGAAGTACAAAACTTAAAAGATTTACACTGAAGTACCTACTAGGTAGCTAGCTTACTATACATACGATTCTATTTGCCATAAAGTTACAAAGGAAGGAACATTAGTTAATGTTGAAGAAAAGTCACAGCGTTTTTCCTACCAATGTACTGGAGAAGGGAGGTGTTAGCGACGCCGGCGCCGGCAGCTCACTTTGTCGCCAGTAGATACAGTGCGCTAACATGTGGCGGTGGGCGGCGCTGTGGCAGGCCTCCACGCTTCTGCTTGTGGGAGCCACGATCAATATTGGATTCTTCACACGATCCAGACCTTTTTTACCACCACCACAGGTAATACACATTCAATATAAGGTGTCTTGAGGTAACGTCGAATTATATAATCGTCGATGGATAGTCCCGAATATAAAATATAAAATTATGCTCCTGTCCCCTTTTTCAGTGAAAACTATGAAAACCCTTGTCACATTTATTACCATTAAACTGACAGTCGTGAGGGGTTTCGTAAAACTGTCCATTTTTAGAATTAGTTTAGTTTATGAATGCGCATTGCGATTTTTCAGTTTTTTGTTTGCATGAAACATCGGGTAAAAAGAGAACTTTCGATATTAATTCCACGCTAGTGCAAATGCAATTAATTCAGACAGCTAAGTACCTACATACCTAGTGTAGCCATAAATTGTCATTCCGTTAACTCTACAGAACATCTATGAATTAAGAGTTATTGAATAAATTTAAACATATTAAGTAAATAGAGAAACTAATTACAAATAAAAAATGCCTATTTAGTGATTATTCGATATTGCCATACCTCGCGTACATGCTTTATAATGAACGAGCAACGCACCTCAAAATCACGCATTAGTTTTTTTTCACCACGTCCGTAGGGAATTTTGATCCATTTACAAGGCCATCTTAAACTCTGCTGGGGCCCTTGGGCACAAGACTTGGGCCCTGTTGGAAAATAAAGAAAGCGAATTAAACTAACATTTTACTACTATGATATTCTATTTATAATGGGTACGTAATCAAATATACTGTTACTGTCTGTCCTTCGGGGCCCCCCTGAGGATTGAGTACGGTATTGTCATTTTAAAGGTTTCTGTAACAAAGTAATATTATTATATAGTCAGCCGGTCAAACATGATTGTCAGTAGAAAAAAGCGCAAAATTCGTATTTTCTATGGGACGATAACCCTTCGTGCCTACATTTTTGAAATTTGCCGCTCTTTTCTACTGACGGAAATGGCTTGACAGAGTATATATGTGACGCATAGAGCAGGCCTTGTTCTTTAAGATCATACGAGTAACTTAGCATGCAGAGAGCCAGTACGTCGTTGCCTCAATAAACTTTGAAAATTGAGGATTCTCGGATTCTTTATTAAAATGTCCAATTTTTACACGACTGCCCAAAAAAAGAAGTGTATTGTTATCCTGGTATATGATGCTGTAAAAAGGTTAAACTCAAGCGTACGTACTTACCTGCACGATATTTCATTACACGGACAGATGTATTCACTATTAAAATGGAACACTGTTTAAGACATGGGGTTCAGTGACCCTTTTATCTTGGTCTTCTCACAAAACCTTAAAAAATAGACGATAGTCGTGCATTGTGCAGCACTTTGTTAACTATAATCTGTTAAGCCATTTCCGTCAGTAAAAAAAGGGCAAATTTCACAAACGTAGACGCGAACGGTTATCGTCCCATAGAATATTTTAATTTCGCACCTTTTTAGACCGTATTTATCCTTAGATCCGTATACAGACGAAAATATTGGTAACCTAAATAAAAAATACCAGAACAAGAATGTCATATTTCCGCAAAACTACTTAGGGTCTATTCGCTTGCTCTTTAAAAGACATGACGTATTAAAACGAGGGACAACAACAACAGGAGAGTTACTCTCCTTCAGATGCATAAGTGCCATAAGTGTGTCCTTTTCGTTTAACATTTGACGTTTGGCGTTGACATAATGTAACGGATATTCTTAAGGCTGGCGTCCACTAGGCTCTCCGAGGCGGATCGCAGTAATTCGCCTTCTATACATTTACTATGAAACTGCGTCTATTGACGAAGAGCCGCGGCGCGTCGAATCGAATTTACCATTCATAGTAAATGTATAGAAGGCGAATTATTGCGATTCGATTCGATTCGCCTCGGCGAGTCTAGTGGACGCCAGCCTTCATTCTTCATCTAACATCATATATAACTATATACAATCTAATTCAAAATTCTGGGCTAAATCAGGTGCACTCCTCTGTTTGTCCCTAAAAAACTTGACGTTGGCAAAGTGCCCTGGCAGCAAAAGCTTTTCTAACGAAAAAAATCTACAACGCGGCCTGTTCAAGGTTATTTTTATCTCTATTAATTAATTTATTTTTCTTTTTTACATGGTTGTATCTTACATAAACAAAAGCTGGTTCTTTTCTTGGGACTGCGAAAATTGCAACTGTTCATGTTTTACCCAACCTACTCGAAGGATGGCAGTGAAAAATATGCGTGTTGTTGAAAAGTACCATAAGTTTGAAGGGTATTAGCTGAAGTACGGACTTGTCGGAGAACTAAATGCTGGAGATAAAATAACGTTCTAATAAAGTAGGTTAATAGAAATAAACAATTGTACTTACCTATTTTATTAATGTGACACTGATTTTTATTTCCTTTTGAGAAGTATAATTTTTCACAATCCAGCCGCCTATTCGCGGCTAACGACAATCCCAAAGCACAGATTATATAATAGTTCTCCCAAAGTAAACAAGTAGTAAATAAAGTCGCGATCTAAATTTAAACTTGTATAAAAAATATATCGAATTATATTACATTTTGATCATATTTTGATCAGTGTACAACAAGCTTTCAAATCATGGCTCACTTTTTTTTAATTAAATGGTTTGTATTACATTTTATTAGTCAAAACCTTTGTGACAGAACTCACAGAACTTATGACCTGACTAGACTGAGTAATCGCGTGCTCCTTTAGCATTATCGTTAGTTACAACCAACTTTTTAAATCAAAATAATATAATAGCGCCATAAGTTATAACTGAGAACAATTTAGGTATTAATTTTAAAGTGAAACTTTTCTATCGCCTCATTTTTTTGTCTGTCTTTAGTATATCGCATTACATAATTACAGCATTAGTAGAGTTAAACCAAGAATAGTCTGCAACGATTTTGATAGCAATGCAGTGCAAGTGTTATTTATACGTCATAATTTCATAGAAGTTTGACGTTTAAAATAACACTTGCACTGCGTGTACTATCAAAAACGTTGCACTTTTCTTGGTCTAACTCTAAAATTCTACTTTATTTCTAGTACTTAAGAGTTTATTAGTCTTTAAAATACGCTTCATTATCGGACTAAGGTCACAATACTTAATTCACGAAGGCTGATATTTGCTTGTAATTTCTTAAAAAAAAATTAAGGACAGTAGACCTTATTTACCTTAAATACGGTAATACGTCAAACTCTCTCTATAATACTACCTATAGTATACCTACCAGAAATTGGCCTAGATAATCTCACCTTAAGTCTTCTGTATATGATCGACAAAAAGTACCTAGTTAAAACATTAAGTATAATGCCTATCGAAATGATCTTTAATGTAGTTGGTCTAACCAAATTGTCAGTAAATAAGAACAAAAAAAACTATACTCATCGTTTTCTTTTACTGGTGTAAGACTTGCGTCTTTAGGCGGTCTACTTCGGCGTTAACTTCTCCTAACCTAAGCCCTTTGATATTATATTTCAAACTTGTATCAACAAACTTCTTTATATTTTTTAGGATTCCGTACCTCAAAAAGAAAAAAAAAACTAAACCCTTATAGGATCGTGCGTCTGTCTGTTCTTCTGTCTGTCTGTCACAGCCTATTTTCTCCGAAACTACTGGACCAATTAAGTTAAAATTTGGTACACATATGTAAGTCTGTGACCCAAAGACGGGCATGTAACGTCGACAAATGAATTTTAAACATAGGGACCACTTTTGGGGGGTAAATGAGAAAATTAGAAATAAAATTAGACAAAAAAAAAAGTAAAACCGACTTCAAACGGGAAAAAATAAAATATTATCTCGTTTTATATGCGCTAGCAAACTGATACGTTTGAAGTCGATGCCAAGCTACTTGGTACTTGTAGGTACTATTGTTACATGTTTGAGCACTATATTCATGCAGCACTCTCTTCAGCCTTCTCTATTAAAATATTTGCAGAAGTTGTGGAAAGCGCGAACCCGTCGGACGCTCCGAGATTTCAGCCCTACGCGGAGCTCGGCCTTCGGCATTGGAACACTTGTTCTATTGTTCGGCATTTAATCTTCCTATCCAAGCTACTTTGCATAGTTGCAGAGATATAAGCCGCTTCCACTTCCCGTTACATCTGGTTTTTGATCTGACCCATTGGGAATTTTCAAGACGTTTCACTCACGTTTCTAGTACAAAAAAAACATTGTTAAAAATTGTGTGATGTACGGGACCCTTGAGAAGAGAGTCCGACTCGCACTTGACCAATTTTTTAGTTTTAGAGTCGTTTACTTACTGAATCATCTGTCAATGTATTAAGACAAAGATTTAACCCACTACTTTTATCTATTTTTCGTATTCGTATTTATAATTATTGAAAATCCCAGTTACACAATTATTCAAATGGTAAATCTCAGAGCACACAGTGGGACTGGGAATGAATGATGCGACTACTCGATCGAATTCAGTCACGTCAGAAGCAATTAACATGAAATACTCGCAAATTGGCAATTACCGTGCTGTTAACGACGCAAGAATTATTCGCAAGCACGAATGCTCGATTTTTTACACCGCTTATTATCCATATAGATCACAATGTTATCATTCACTTGCGATACTTAGCGCAATAGGTACGTACTGATTTCCGTATCGAGTGTGTGTGTGCGTGTAGATTATAACATGTAGTAGACACGATATTTTACAATAAATAACTGTAGGTACCTACTTACGAGTGTAGGTAAATATTGTTCATTAACGAACAAGTACCTGAAGTATCAAGTACCTAACGTAACTAAAAGACCCCCTTTCTCTATCAGAGTTAATTTGCATCGCATGATTTTTTTGAAATTCGTCGATCAAAATTCTACTTCCCGTGAATTTCAAATGTTTCTAATAAACCACTTAAACCAGGTAGATAAGTACTCCTGAAACCTCCAAAATGCTTAAAATACGTGCAACGCGTGCACCGCTGCTACTATGTATATAAAAAGTGCGCAGTGTCAATTTTTATGGTAGAAATTATGAAAAGTAAGATGTTGTTAGTTAGTATATGTACAGTCGAGTTCATAAATCTGTGTACATTTCTTCACCTTAATCCATTGCAATAAGGTGAAAAAATGTATACATATTTATGAACTCAACTGTACATCTACACATAATAAAGCGAAAGAGGGTCGAAAGTCTGTACATGGAAGATATTCGAAAAAAAATTGACTGGGGATACTAAGAATCGATAACAGAACACGTTCCAATAGTTTTTAGAATTTTTGTCTGTTTGTCTGTTTATCTGTTTGTCTGTATATTTGACCGCGCATCAAATGAAAACGGCTGAACGGATTTTGATGCAAACTTTACTAATCTGTCGAAAAAAACCACGGTCAGGTTATAGGCTATAAAAAATTTTAAAATTTTATCCCTAAGGGGGTTAAAAAAGGGATGAAAGTTTGTATGGGGTTCAAGATTTATTTTAAGCTAGCAATTTGAAACTTCGTAAAAATATATATTATTGAAATACGAGTAATAATATAACTAATTTCAGCGTTTTTGAAAATTCATCCCCTAAGGAGGTGAAGGAGAGGTTGAAAGTTTGTATGGATATAAAAATGTTTTTCGAGTGCGTTACTTGAAACTTTGTATATAGGCATATTATTGGAAAAGTGATTTCAGCGTTATCAAGAATTCGTCCCCTAACGGGGTTAAGAGGGTTGAAAGTTTGAATCCATTACAAATGCTTTAAAACTTCTTAGAAAGGTATAATAGACGATTATAAAAAAAGTAATTTCGACTTTTTGGAAACTTAACGCCTCAGGGGGTCGAAAAGGGGATGACAGTTTGTCTTGGGGTGCAAATTTTATTTTAAGCTAGGAATTAGAAACTTTGCAAAAAGTTATTATATTAAAAAGCAAGAAAATTACTTTCAGCGTTTTTAAAAATTCTTCCCCCAGGGTGATGAAAAAGGGGTTAAAAACTTTATCTTGATAACTATATCATTTAAGATACTAGGCCAAGTTAGGTATCGTTTTTGTATAAATCGGGTATGCCGAATTCATTTATGATATCAAAATGACACCATTCCGGAGTGAAAACACAAAAAATATGAAAAAGTAATACCTTTTTTAATTCCTCTTCACGCTTAAACCACTGAACCAATTTAGTTTAATTTTGGTATAGAGATAGTTTGAGTCCTAGGGAAGTATATAGGATAGTTTTAATCTCAAACATCATCCCTTAAGGGTGTGAAAAGGGAGGTGGAAATTCATATGGGATTCAATAACCGCTGAACCGATTTAGATAAAATTTGGTATAGACTCCCGTAGAAGAACATAGGGTAGCTTTTATCCAAAAAAAATACTTTAAAACTGAAAAGGAAGGTGTAATATTGTAGGGGGAATCAATAACCGCCTGAACTGATTTACATGAAATCTACGTATACGTCTTTTGATTTAGTTGAAAATGATACTAAACGACTTAGAACCTAATCTTAAACATCCCCATCCCCCTACATCAGGTAGCTCCACTTCTTAAATACATCTTAGGAACACCAAGATTAATTCTGTCAAATACCTAATCGTAATTATATCGCATCCATATTCATACGTATCGCATCCTTTAAGCACTTAAGACGAAAGTGGAGGACCCGCGCGAAATCACCTTTTCATACAACTGTTAGTCTTCATTTTCCTCTCTTGATATTAACATCATTCAAAATATTTTGAAACAATTAGTTGTGTATCAACCACAGCTATGTCCCGTGTACGTTTGTGTTTTTGGAATTTTTAATTACTTATTATAAAAGTTAAAAGCATTAAAAAGTTTGTTTGAAATCAGTTTTTCGCTCCTAATTTTTACAATAATCAAAAAATCAAAAAAAGTCAAACGTAGAAAACGTACCGTTTAGCTATGGTAAATAAATATACATCAATTTATGTACCTAAACATATTTTCATAATATAGAGGAAAATGGAGACTGCGTTTGTATCGAGAAGCGGCCGTGTCCTTTCCTCTTAATAATGGCCACGAAGGTGGCTACTTTAAAAAAAAAAACATTATTCTATGTCAAAATATTTTGATCAGTACGGTTTTTACTCACTATTATTGTAGTACATCAATTTATGTACCTAAACATATTTTCATAATATAGAGGAAAATGGAGACTGCGTTTGTATGGAGAAGCGGCCGTGTCCTTTCCTCTTAATAATGGCCACGAAGGTGGCTACTTTAAAAAAAAAAAACATTATTCTATGTCAAAATATTTTGATCAGTACGGTTTTTACTCACTATTATTGTAGTACTGATCTAAATATTTTGAAATATGTCTCACGATAGTTTAAGTCTCGCAACGCATTGAGGCTACAAGGGGCACGGTCTCAGGAGTCTGAGAAAAGACCACTGTGAGAGACTCAGTGGCGCTCTAGCCAGGCAGGTCGCTTCGCTTTCGGCTGAAACGGCAAGCCAGCGCGTCTCGATTGTGATCCCAAAGACATCGTACGCAAAACATATGGAGGCGCAGATCCTGACGGAGTGTGGCGCCGGAGAAGCCGTGTTCATCCCGCGCATCCCCCTCATCCCGAACAATTTCCTGTTCCGCTTCAAGCGCCTACAGGTTCCTGTGAGCGTCTGCTTCGCCATGACCATCAATGCTTCGCCATGACCATCAACAAGTCGTAGGGGCAGACGCTGCGCGTCGCCGGCGTCATGCTTAGACTGATTTGACTGACGGCGACGGCGACGGCGAAGATGGCGACTTATCATCTTTTTCGTAACCATGCTATTATTTGACATTGTATATTTATTTCCCAATATTTATTTTACTTTGTGATGAATTTATTTTGCTATTGATATTTGACGATGATTTTTATCTGTATTGACATTTGTATATAATAGTTGACGATCATAATATAAATTCGTATAGATTAGCTTAAAATAATTTATAATGTAATTTAATATTATGAAATAAATAAATCTAAATCTAAATCTATACGTGCATATGTGGAAAATTTAAAGGGCCATATTAGGTATGTACTTGAAATACACAGTGTATTTTTCTATTGCAGCTATAACAACAAAAACCGAATTTTTCAGTAGACTAGGTATAATATATCACTGACTTCATGCTAATGATACGCATTTTATTTGTTCGATTTCCCAAACTCCGTGTGATGATAAAGAATACTGGATTGGTACGGAAACCTCGGGGAGCGATTCGACATGCACCTGGGCGGATTTTTACTTTATTAGAATGTACATATCGACTAAAGTTTATTCACATCCCACGACGATCAGAAATCCTGTTAACAATATTGGATTTCAATAAATGGCAGCAAAGTACACGAAATATAAAACTTATTATTCTACTAATTAGGATGTTCAGAAATATTACATAACAATAAGCTTACGGTTCGTTTATGTGTAGAGTTAAGTAAACTAAATGATTCAGTACGAGTATAGCCGCGTGCATCATACAGGAAGCGAAATACACGCTTGACACTCCTATTCGTAGTTTCTAAATAGGTACTATTAGTACGTTTCTTTTGTTTATTATAAGTTATCTAAGCATATATTTCTATTGTTTTAGGTCAATTGTTTGGAATTACCAAATTATAGTGCCGACACTTTAGCACGGACGTTTAATACAGGTAAATGTACTGCTTTTCCTAGTTCAATCCATTTGAATATTTATTGTATGTACTAACATGTGTATATTTGTATACTTAGGACGGCGTCTTCCGCGTCAGGTTGGCCCTATGTTTGTTCCGCCCACTACGGCTACATTTCTTAGCAGACCACTGATACACATCAACGAAATATCGCCTAGGATCGATCAACTTCTGCCCGAAGCCGACGACATAGTGAAGGAGCACGCGAAACTCGTGCAAGATATAAATAGCTTGAAACAACTCGTGTTTGTGTCCCCTTTCGCGGACGAGAACCGAGACTACGAAGATTCAATTTTCCATGAAATTATAGAGACTACTACACGGTTGCCGAGAACGAAGGCGACTACTACAACAAAACCGCCCCCAAAGACGACAAAGGCGAGCTCAATCCCCATCGTTCTTCTCGGAGGCGCCAGCAATCAGCGGCAAGTGGTTAAAAGTCAACCGATCAAGTTTCCTAAGACATCTTTAAGTTTGGTTGGAACTTCCGTATCGCCATTATTAAAACATCCCTATCCTTTTGTGATGCAAGAGACATCACGGAGACCTTTTAAAGTGTGCATGTCTACCATGCCTACCATGTACACCACCCCCCGACCACCCACTTTGTGGGAGCGGTTATTACGCTCCATCATCCCCAGATAGTTATTAAACATTAATTTTAGATTAGGTACCGTAAGATATGTATGTAAGAATGTATTTTTTCTCGTATTAATGTTATAGTAAGCTAGCCGCCGCTCATTGCTACTTGTTACCGTTTCATTGCGATGACATGGCCGGAATAATTGTGATTCAGTAATTAATAAATGAACAGAACGGATCCCATCGTTTTATTGTCGCGTTAGGATAGGTAGGAAGTGCTGCTTCCCTCCGTTATTTAATCAGCACCGATCAACTGCACCGGCGCGGCGGCGGTTACCGCACCGCCACCACCACCACCACCGTGTGCGCCGCACATTGTTGTCGCCGATCGCGTGTGCCACTTCTAATTACAGATGCCGATTATGTATTGTCTATTTTTTACACTTTTACGCGTCGGAATGGAAAAGTTGAACGTCTTATATGTTGTGACGATTGTGACGAAACTGACTTTTCAATGGTTGGTATCGATTTTAGCAACTACTGCGTTCTTTCACGATCACGATGAATGAAAAGAACGTACCGCTGAACAATTAAACTGACTCACGGTCTATTAACTTGTAAGTTTTATAATTAGTCATAATAATATGGCGCATGTTTCAGCTGTTATTTTAACGCGGTAATGAAATCATTCACTGGGAATGAATTAATCTGATAAAGCAATAATAGCGAACCGTTAGCGACGCACTGCGCGGTAGTGAAAGTCATTCACTTGTTCCCGGCTGAGTTTAATATTATAGGTACGTAGACGTAGCGTAGCTCGTCCGGGGCCTTGCATACCGAGCATCGCGGTTAATATGAGTATTACCAGTTAATATATAAGTAAGTAAGTAGCCAGTGTATTGATCCGTTTCTACAAGGCGCGCAACATATATCTGTAGTCTTAGAATATAGTGACCATTATGTCACTAAGACACATTTAGGAATGTTAGGATGTCAGTTAACACTGTTCTTTATATCACGTATTTGAAGTTATCCTGTTTACTTGCTTAATTTATTTTCAGACAATAATGTCTGAAGTATGTAGTATGATTTTGATTAATCAAAAAAAAAAAAAAACAAATATTGTTTGTCTTATTTTTATTGAAATCTTAAATTCCTTATCTGTAAATAATAACCCTAATACTAAATAAGTAAGTAAACATAAGGGTATGCCAAAGATACATTGATTGAGTAAGATGCGTAAAATCTAAGACAATTTCGTGCTTTGAATTTGACAGGTAAACGAGATGGCGCTGTACAGCTCCATACATTTTGCGGTAACTCTGATTGTCAAAAGTTGACGTTTGACAATTTAGTGACCGCAAAACAAAACATATGACGCAGTATAGCGCCATCTAGTTTGGATGTCAAACTAAGGGGGCACGTTTTTTCATAGTGTTTACCTCTCTATTACAATAGAGAGATATAATTCTCTTTGGTATGGCTAATACTATTAATGAAAGGTCAAATGGGTTTCAGGACTGAAATTTTGTAGTTTTCAATAACAATTTAAAAGTTGCCCATATATTGTCACACACGACATCTTTCATCACGCTTGCAAGGAAATTAATAGCTATAACAAAGTGTTGATTATAATATATACATATAAAAACGTCCGCCATATTGTTGAACTTATTAACATATTGTTAACATTCCAACTATTTAGCTTGATTTACAAAAAATATTCGACTTATAACCTCTTCAGACAGCATGACTTTCTTGTCATTAGAAAAAAACGTGACTACCTTGGAATCAGATATTGCTCGTAAATGGTGTTTTCCCAATATAAATTATTATGCTCGGTATAACGCCATTTACAAACAAGTTTTATGAAAAGTAATAAGATAATAAATAGGTAGGTAAGTCTCTGTATTCGTTCAGCCAAAGATAGATATAACTCCGTAATAGATGGAAAAAACGTGCCTCGAAAATCAAGAAAATTTGATTCTCGTTCAGAGGGCGCTACTAGTTTTGGCCTACAGTCGTATAGATGGCGTTGACGGTTTCGTTTGTTATTTAACAATTTTAACGCATATCAGTGACAGAACATGGGTCAAAATCATAAAAATAATTAATGCAAATAAAAAAAATCATTTATCTATATTTAAATACATTCTATCGTATTTTTATAAATCTTCATTTTTAGTTTTAAAGTATGTCGACAGATGGCAGTGAATTTACTGGGGTTACAAAATTTACTATGACAGTAACGCTTTAGTATCAGTTACTCTATGGTTCAGCTTATTGGATAATGCTTCGATATGATTTCCATTAATATTTCAATCGATTTATTTAGTTGGATAATTGTATGTTATAAGAAAAATTTCCAAAATTCATTTGGTTTACAAGAAATTGTCTATTGTGGTTACCAGAATCCTATAAATACTTGATGCATATAATTTATCCACATTCACTCCCTCTAGTGTTAGAAATAGTAACTTCAACAGCAACAATCAATAGCAACTATAAAATAACGTCGCATTTAACAGATAACAGTCTTGTCTGTTTGTCTATATATATTATTTTATATTAGTTATAGGGTGACTGCTATAGTTATTGTGGCCACTACAAAGTAATTTGCCACACCTAACAAATCAGTAAGAAACAAGCCAATAAAGCCTCTCTAGTTGCCAATAACTATAGCAGTCACCCTATTAGCATCTTATTTGATTTCTAAAATGATATTTGTAAAATCTTATAATAAAATAAAAAGAGGTGTACCGATACCGGTTATTCGGTCTCTGCATGAAACAGATGAATAAAAGAGGGGGAAATTTTACATTACAATTACATTTTACGACATCTTGAATAATCGTTTAAATAAATAGCAAATATTTCGGAAGCAGTTTAATTTTGCCTAAGTATTTTCGGAAAAGTGCGTCGAGTACTTATCTACCTTACGAGGAGTTTTAAAGAATGGAGAAGACAGGAACTTTTGTTCAATGCAGGCAGACGGGTAGGTTGACTGGGAAGAAGACGTTGAGCTCGATGAGCGCAGCGAGCACCAGGTAGCCGAGGTAGAGCGCCGCGCAGGCCACGCCGACCTTGCAGTCCAGCCGGAACTTGTTCAGCGCCAGCGACCCGTACAGGGCGAACAGCGTGGACAGCAGCGAGATGGCGCTGTACGACAAACCGCTAGAGTTTATTGCCACCTGGAATAAAACGTTCATAGTGTAGTAAACACAATTACTTACTTTTAGATCTGAGGGCTTACCGCGAACCACTTTGTTCGTTCGTTCGTCTATTTGCCTCTCTATCGCTCGGTCATGCAAAAGAACAGGCATAGAGGCATATAAAAAAAATTCGACTCGATAATCGTGGTAGGAACGGAGTTGAACCCTTAAGCTTTAGCTGAAACCGGCCGTTAAGTTATCATTATTTAAAAATATAGGTGAATCAATTACATACATTTTTTATTTTATCATGTACGTGGTCGTTTTGACGAAAATTTGGAGCAGAGTTAGAGCAAGGGTAGGTTCCTACATATAGGTCAATTTCACCAAACGAGCATTTTTATTACTTTCAGGGTACACATATTCATTAAATCTTGAAAGATATTTCAGTTTGAAAATTCATCCGGGCTAGGGAATTTTTCTGTACATGGGAATTGGACTTTGCTGGCACGGGAATCGGTTTTCTAAGATTTATATTTATTTAAACTTTGTTTTATTATTAATAAAATAATAAACTTATAGGATTATTAAGAACCTATTTCACATTTGAGATCTATTGCATGTTTTTAAAGCATAATATAAATAAAACTGATGATTTGAATAACCCCGGTGTGAAAGTGTGACTTCTTTATGAAAAAATAAAATAAATAGTACGTATTATCTTATCTGATGCTACCTTCCGATTTTCACCTCGGACAGAAAAACAATCGCGTTCAGAAAATGACCCATATACTATGTTGTACCTGCACATGGTAGAGTTCACATGAGACCGAACGCCAAGAAGTTGTTGAATAAAACTAGGAAAAATCATGTTTGAATCGATCATGTTGATTTTTCATTTCAACATTTCAACTACCTAGCTACCTACCAATCCTACCATTAATTGGTAAACTTATTCAACGCCAAGTTGCACTCGTAGCGCTACGTCGTAGACGATATTGTGTTTCCCGGAATTTCCGATATGTAGCGAAATGCTTCGTAGAGGCGTAACGACAATATTATGTCGAGATTAGCATTGACGCAAAGGGAATGACCGAATTTATATCATGACCGGGCGTAGTATCATTGCTATATCCGTATTCGCATAAGTAATTAGGTGCATAATGGTGAGAGAAGAACAAATTAATCTGGTTAAGTAATAGGAATATCCTGACATTGGAGTGTAAATCTAATCTATAAATCATTCGCCAAATTACCCAGTGATTTTTTGGTGAAGCTGGGTAGAATAGCGACTTCACGAGCCACGGCAACCCCAAACACAGAAGGATGTCGAACGTGTTCGAGCCGATCGTGTTGCTTATACCCATGGTGCCGTGCCCTGAAAGTAATTGAGAATTTTAACTATACTTACTCAATAACAATAAAATTAAATGGTACGAGTAGGTAGGCTTAATTATTCTTTAAGGAAGTTCCTACCAATCAATCCTAGGCGAAGGAATAGGGACAGGTGGGGTAAATATAAAATACGGGTAAAAATAAGACTAAGTTTTTAACACTCAAAACCTTATTCTATTTCATTCCTATTCCATTTAAAAAAAAGCCTTGTGTGTAGACTTCTTTTTAAATGGAATAGGAATGAAATATAATAAGGTACCTAGGTAGACCCAGTACCGGCCAATAATATATCACCTCTATGTTTTTACGGTATCACTTTTTTATATATTTGTGTGACTTCCACCTCACTGTTTAAGGTAGTCTAGTAGTATTCCTTTGTACGGGCGATGAGAAACTAACCTATACATATTGTTTACTCATACAAAAACACTCAAAGGTGATATATTATTGGCCGGTACTGACGGTACTGTACTTTATATAAAGTTGATGAATTATATATATGCTTATAAAGATGGTGAGAGGTTCTGCCGCGAGTTTAATGCAACCTAGGCGCTCAGGTGATACAAAACACATCTAACACAGCGCAATGAAAGCCACCTATCACATGCTTTCAGGTGCTTACATAATATGTGAAGAAGATAAGTAGGAAATATACTTGCTTTATACAATGGGATTATCAATATATTGAAATCAATTCGGTCTAGAGCAAGTTTGACTTGTACATACATTGAAGATAACTAATTATAGCAATCAACCGAAACACGTAATTCAAAATTATGCATGCTGAAGTGTGGTCTAGAGCAAGTTTGACTTGTACATACATTGAAGGTAACTAATTATAGCAATCAACCGAAACAGGTGTGGTGAGACGCAAACATTATAATCAAAATTTCGCTTCGATTTTCTATCGATAAAACTTGATGTAATCGTGTAACCGTAGGTATATTTCAGTTTTGAACTAGTGAAATGAAAACGGCTTCGATATGACGATATCCGATGTATTTTCTTGATTGCACTTTCTGCTTTCATCAAGTTTATTAGTTGTTTACCTTGTTTGGTTACGAGCACGCTGGACACGGCTTCGGGGAGGCTGGTGCCCGCGGCTAGGATCGTCAGCCCGGTGATGCTGTCGGGAACATCGAGAGTGTCACCTGACAATCACAGAATGTGATGACTGACTTATTTTTACTTAATCAATAATTAGGACAGGCCTTTAATCTATATCAAATTTATTGAACTTTTAGTCAACCGTCGACTATTCCAGTTATTTCAATAAAAATAATTGTCGTCGAATCAGAGGCTGACTGACTAACAATAAGTTTATTTATTGTATTACCTACTTAATAGAGCAAGAGATAACTTTATCGCTTAGAGTTGCAATTTATTGCAGTTTTTCTACTGCATCGTCGATTGTATAGGCTTTAGTTTTCAAGCTGAGCTAGTTGGAGATCCTACTGTAGACTGTATCAGAAACTGCAAACCGGAGGCGCTATTAAAAAGATCAGAACGCTTTTTAATGTTTATCTATTATCATCTCTATGGTCCTAGGCAGTAGATACATAAGGAACTAAAGAATAGGATTAGATTCGACCCGCTACTACTTAGCTTGAAAACTAAAGACTATACCTACCTATAATAGTGATGATCCAAGCTACTATATAAGAGACTCCGCCGATCCATGCGATGCACATGAGGAAGGTGAGCGGATAGAGAGAGCGGCGGCGGCGGCAGTCGGGCACGCTCAGCCACAGCAGCAGGCTGATGGGCCACGTCAACACCCACAACGCCTTGTGCCACCTCGATGATTTCTCCCCTGGCCACGGCCATATGGCACTGGAGTTCGACTCTGAATGAAATGCAGAATTATACTCGAAATTTCTTTTGAACTAGCTAAATATGATCATAGTCAAATTCAATCCGATCTTAAATTGAGATGTATCTGAAACGGCCTTAATGTATACGCGCCTTAAAGTAAAACTGAGTGAATATATAAAGTATAGTTGGTCAAACCAAATTGTCAGTAAGTAAGAACAAAAAGAACAATACTCTTCCCTTTCTTTTGAGTGCTAGTACTAGTGTATGACAAAGATAATATAATTCTCTCTGTCTATGTTTGAAATGAGACAGTCCTTTGACAAACTATAATTGGAATGATAATATTTTAAACATTCATCGTCATTTATATTGATTTATTAACAAATATTTGTGTTTATTTCATACATTTTGTATTAAATACAAGAAGTATATTTTTTTAATACTGCAATGCAATTGACATTTAATATCGATAATACTTGGTCTGAAAATTTGGAAGCTAATATGAGAGCTTTTAACTGAATAATATGACATATATGGCTGTTAGCCGTTGCTCGAAGTACAAATAAAAAAAATACTTTCCAACCTAGGGTGGGAAATGTAATAGGAGCGATGAAAAATATATTAAAAGTACAATCAAAATTTTTGTACAAGTACTAAGTACTCACCTGAGTCACTCGAATTGTGCCTTCTTGCCATTTCTATACCGTTTTCCAAGTCGAGACGATGATTTATTTTATTAAACGCGTTGTTGTTGTTATTGTTGTCTGTAACTACTGAATAGCTTTTCTCTGCACCTTAAACATTAAAATGTTAGAAATTGTCTCCATATACATACTTATGTATATTTGTGAAACATACCTTTAGCAAGAAGAGGGGTTATTTCACTATACATTTTAGGCTTATTCAAATAGCAACATCCACTTCTCACGAAGGATCCCAAACGCCCGTTGAATGCCATAGCTGTAAACAAATATTGTATCATTTATTTGTATACTTAATACTTATATTTAAGTCGTTAAGGGAGATCCTACATATGTGTATACACATAGTATACGCACAGGGTGTCCTTAGCCATTGGACAAAGTCGAAATGTACAGTCGAGTTCATAAATATGTATACATTTCTTCACCTTACTCCATTGCAATAAGGTGAAAAAATGTATACATATTTATGAACTCGACTGTACATATGCATTAGAGTAGGGTGCATTGGGGTAATTACGATATAAATTTTGACGAGTTGAGTAGACAACAGCATGTATTTCTGTTGCCGCTATAACAACAAATACTAAAAAGTACGGAACCCTCGGTGCGCGAGTCCGACTCGCACTTGGCCGGTTTTTTTTACTCATAATGTTATCACTGAGAATGTATCTGTGTCCATAATGTTGTTTGCATGAATTTCTTTATTGGATTGTAAGAAAAAAACACATCGTCTTCTAGCCTAACCTATCCGAGTCGGATCTGCCCCGGAAGGACTTGTTCGCTCGCTACGCTCGCTCACTGTCACCAGTGTCACGACTGTACCGATAATGTGCACCCCGATATCTCCAAGTACTGTAGGAATGTGTACTTATACTTTATGGGTTGTAGGAAAAAAAACAACCTCGAAGACTAAGGCGGGAGCTTTGCATAACCTATCCGAGTCGGATCTGCCCCGGAAGGTATTGTTCGCTCGCTACGCTCGCTCACTATGAGGGTCACTCACTTCGGTTCTGTGAGGGTCGAAAACAATATGTCGAATAATAATATATGCATAAATTTTAGTAATAGAGATATTTATGTAGAATGACATTATGAATATAATAAATTCGAAGTTCCAATGAGTATTGTTTAAAATGAAAATGTATAATGATTATTAGGATGTGAAATTGTATGAGATACATTTTCGGAGTTTAAATAATCGAATTTGCAATTTTATATGAACTTTGGCGCGCCCTTGCCTAATATAAGATAATAATAAGCCAATTATAGCCAATAAACTTGACATCGTGCTGATATTAAGAGCGATCGCAGCGCCGGGCCGTACACGTCGATGTCATGATGAGAATCTCGTGTAAGCCGAGAAGAACCAGTCAAGCAAGTATCTAGGCGAGACGAGATGGCGATTAGCTATGTGCCATATGGGACGTCGTTTATTCGAATAGTCGTGTCAGCGAACAGTCTCATAGCAAAGACCAAGACATAGTCTCGACCAACACCTAGAGAGGCTCTCGCTATATGGCTGGATCAAGGGTCAGATGTAGGCGTCAATCTTAGACACGGCGTGCGTGTAGTGCGTCGGTTCCTCTCTTTGTGGCCGTGCCGGCGGCACCCTAGGTAAAGTGTTTTTTAATGTGAATGTTTTTATATTTTACTTATATATTTAGGTACAATTATTATAAATAAACATAGCATAAGAAAGAAAATTAATAACGAGAATAATAAAAAAACATACTGGTACAGCCTTGCCAACCTTTTCTTTTTGAAATATTAAAATCGGGTAAACAAGGCAATAATTAATTTACCTAGTATGTAAAGAGTGTACATGAGCACGAGCATCAGCGCCTCGTACCAGAGCACCTTGTTGTCGAGGAGCGTGAGGATGAGCGCCACCACAGCCACGGCGTACATGAGGCAGTCGCGGGATACGGACCACCAGTCCAGCTCGACAGCCTGAATGTAGAACACTGTTAAGTTATTCGTTCTGCCAGCTTACTTTATGTTTTGATCCTTTTCGAGGATTTTAAAACGTTTCTTCATGACTATGATGAGAAAGTGACCTTTTCTTATGTTACGGTGTAATAATCCATACTAGAGTAGAGAAGACTGCAACGATTTTCGCAGTGCGAGTATTATTTATACGTCATAATTTCATAGAAGTTTGACGTTTAAAATAACACTTGCCCTGCGTGTGCTATCAAATTTTTTGCAGACTTTTGTTAGTCTAACTCTTCTAATATTATAAATACTCTTCACGCTTAAATCGCTAAACCGAGTTAGTTGAAATTTGGCGTAGAGCTAGTTTGAGTCCCGGAGAAGGACAGTAGTTTATTATATACATATTACCTACTATCAACTTTTGTTTGGTTCCAAGACAGTTGAAAACATTTTATAAACTGCGGGTTTTAACCTCCTTGCAAACATCGAGTCAGGAACGAAGAACTGCTTAATAATTTCAGGCGATATCGAATTAAGAACCACAACCATTATAAAATGGTGTGATACCTTCCCGGCGATAAAGCCGCAACAAGCGGGCACCGCGAGCACGTTGAACACGGCGGAGCCGACGACAGCGCCCACGCCCAGGTCGCCCTCGGTAACGAACGTGCCCACGCAGTTGATGAACAGCTCGGGGCTGGAACTGGCCGCCGCCATGAATGTCGCGCCGGCCACGTCCTCTTCCATCTCCAGTCCTGCCATACAAACGTTCCATATATACCAAGCCACTGCGACTACTTTTCATTTAATTTAGTTTGAGGTGGTGATCCTCGCTCTGAGTCGTACTTGGTCCAACAGGTCTCCATAGCAGTTCAGCGGGGGAACGCTGCAGGCATTATGGGGACCTTTGAGCCAGGTACGATGCAGGGGGTTATTTGTCACTTATTTTAGGCTAAGAATAAGTTAATTTTATTGGGTTTAATTATAGCTTTTTTTAATTATCATTAATATTTTGTGTATTCAGTATTTTGTAAATGTTTACTTCTTATCATTATTTAGTTTGTAGCAGCAATTTTATTTTAGTTCAATTCTTCAAATAAGAGTTTTTGTAACAAAACTTCCGTGAGAGTCGAGAGACACTGACATATTAAATATATTAAACCGGGTCACTCACGTATATTAAGTCGATGATAAACTTATAATGGGTTACATATATGGAAGTCGATGATTGCTCGACATGTTTCGCTCTATAACGAGTGCCTCGCCAACGCGTGCTCCCGTTGAATGCTCGTCGTAATGTAGCGAAACAAGTCGAGCAGTCGTCGACTTAATATACGTTAGTGACCCGGTTTAATAGAGTTTTTGTATTATTTATCTTGTATTGCATTTGGATAAAATACTTATGACAGCCCCTTAGCACTCAGAGACGTGCGTGTGAAAATATACTCATTAGGTAGGTATCAGGTAAACAGTAGGCAGCTACTTATAACTGGTCAAATATTAACTTCCCCTTCGATATATTCGTGAACGTAATCAATGTTAGGTACTAGATAAATAAGCATTTATTTACGTATATGACGATGTTGTAACATTGTATGTAATTAAGGATTGTACCAATTACCTACTGCAAAAGAGATGGCACGAAAGATCTCTGCGCGATTTTGACTCCGAATTTTCGGAGTCAAAATCTGGACATTATTGGGCTCATTCTACTCAGAATCGACAACATTCTCCATCCCACCATTAAAAAAGATGTCCCAGAACCCAAACACACCACGATCTGTGAGAATGAGGTGTTCAATACAAATATTATTTTATAAAACGCCCAAGTACTTAAAGGGGCCCACTGATTACCAGTCCGCCGGACGATATCAGCCTGTCAGTTAAAACAAAAAGTTGACAGTTTCGAACAACTGACAGGCCAGAGACTGCAGGCGGACTGGTAATCAGTGGGCCCCGTGGGTGGGTTAAATAATATACGCACCATGTACGTAACAGCGAAGTCATTGTTCAACAGTTCAACGAGCAACGAGGTTTGTTAAACTGGCGTTTTTGTGGAGGTTACTCACGTTCGCATATGATCTCGATCGCTGGCACGAAGTATTGTTCACACACCGCACCCAGCAGGAGAAAGCAATAGATCGCCAGAACACAATGTATTGCTATAAAACCCTATAACATAATTGTAATGATCTGAATCAAGTACGACACTTTATGAGGAGTATGTCAATATTATTTTAATTCGAGAAGGTATGGCATCATACTATGTATTAGGTAGGTAAAGTAGAAATACCTATTATTAGGTTACAATGAAAACTAATCTAGTTACAACACATCATACGTAAACAGCCGTCAAGCCGTTTTATTTATTCGGACTTAGACCGAGCCGTAATATATTATGTACAAATAAACTAAAGTCTTGCAAGTAAAGATTACATTGATTTAATGGAAATTGTGTGCTGTTATGCGTCAATAAACTTACTATGTAACACTAATGTTGTTTATTAAATGCAAATATGAATTAGAGGCCTAAAACATTGAAATCAAGGAAACAATACATTAATAATACTTTAATACATATTTATGTACTATCTTATTAAAATACGTACAAAAATATATGTAAAGTAAGGACGCTAGGCACGAAGCATTTCATACATTGCCCCTCTATTTCCTATCTGTATCGCAGGCGCAACATGTTGTTGTTGGTATATTGCTGATGCCCCGTCGATGATGCCGGCGCAATATAATTATGCGATGGAGATGGAAAATGGCGGGGAAATGTACGAAATTCATTATGCTGGGCGTCCAAATAGCAGTAGATTGAATGAAGAGAATCAGAATCATTTATTCGTAAAACATAGGTACAACTATTTGGTCTTATATACATGTTGTGGACATAGACATAGTATATAGTAGGTTGTGGAACGCTATGAAGGCGTATTACAATTATTTTATAATGTTTTATCATGCATAATAAAAGGTATAAATCATGTTACAATTCAAAAAACGCCTTTTCACCAGTGTCTGATCTACCAAACTTTGCTGGTATTGCCACAGATTAATAAATAGTTACTACGTGTATTGCTATTGTAATTGATGATGGGTTCCTTCTACATCGAGTGGTTTGGCAATCCTAGGAAACATGTATCTCCCAAGGCTCCCCAAAATGTATGCATACCTCCTGGTATTGCGCAAACTCGGATTAACTCATTTAGGACTAAATGAAGGAACTACTTAATAACTATTTCCAGCTTTCTGGGCATTAATTCCTCAAAACGCTTTTTTTAGGGTTCCGTAGTCAACTAGGAACCCTTATAGTTTCGCCATGTCCGTCTGTCTATCTGTCTGTCCGTCCGAGGTTTTGCTCTGTGATCGTAAGTGCTAGAAAGCTGCAATTTTGCATGGATATATAAATCAACAAATCCGACAGTCGTACAATAAAATCGAAAGAAAAATTTTTCTTAGGGAAGGTACCTCCCCTACACGTAAAGTGGGGGTGTATTTTTTTTTTTCGCTTCAACCCTACAGTATCGTTGGATAGGTCTTAAAAACGAATAAGTGGAATATTTTCAGAAATAATTGCTCCAAAAGAAAAAAAATGTGTAACCCTCCCCCTCTAAATTTAATAAAAACTAGCCAACATGATCAGTTATGCCGTTTTTGAGTTATCGCAAAAAGGCTCCCCTTTATAGTAAAAAGACGTACAGTCAAACGTTATTAAGACATTAAATGGGTTTTTTAAAGTTATTTGGCATTATTCATGTAAATAAAGTAAAATGTAAGATAAAGATAACAATTGCTTATTTTACTCATTCAATTGTTATTTCTCAAAAACAGTTTCATTGGCTTAATGAGTAATGCCATTGCCTATGGGCAGTTTTTGAGGACGACAAAGTAAAAATTTGAAAAGTAAGTCAATCTCGCTGATTTTCATACTTTATGGATCCCTCGTATTCGATATAAAAAGTAGATTTTTTAATTCGGGTGAAAGGCACCAAGCATCATTTGATCCCTTTGTTAACAATCTTCTATACCTAATTACCTACTAATAACTCCAGTTTAGCCTATTTGTGACAGAAGGGTAACGACGGAACCCTTCACTGAGCATGGCCCGACATGCTCTTGGCCAGTTTTTTGATCTAATTTGATAGGCCTAACACCTCACACTAAAGGGTTAAAGTGAAAATAGGTAGGTATCCATGCCAAATTGCAGCTTTCTAGCATTGACGATCACGGAGCAAAGCCTCGGACGGACAGACAGACAGATAGACGGACATGGCAAAAAAATTATAAATTGACTACGCTACGGAACCCTTAAATTTAACTCCGAACTGGAAAAATAATTTCCTTGGTCAATATTGTAGTCACAGATAGGTACCTACTTATTTTGTAACTTAATCGTGATTATCGTGAATACACACATACATGTTGCCTTTGAGGTCGAGTGAACCCGTCTGATGGGAACTCCAAAATGGCAGCGGGCGTGCAGTTCTTTTGCGGTTCGGCCACCGCCAGCAAGTGGCGGGACGAGTAGCTGCTGATGGACCCTGTAAACAGATTAACTGGTACATCGAGTCATATACAACATACTTAGTTGTTATTATACGTTTTACAACCAGGGAAAACAACGTTAAAATAAAGATGTTTGATGTACTTTTCTTACTAAGTATTTATTTTAATTTTTTGTTTGACATATCTGTGTCTGTTTAAGTAATTATTACCATTTTTTTAAACAGTTTTATTTAGCTTCAACGAGTATTTCCATTTCGATGACAATGTAATAATAGCTGATATGATGTGATGATGCAGTCGAAAGGTAGCCAACAGAACTACTTGTAGGAAAAAACTAACTCATCTGGTTTAGGCTCATTACAAAGGTCTCGAGGAGTAATAGTAGTGTGTGTCAGCAAAACATTTTGACAGTATAAGCGTTGCGAGGGTTTCAAGGCACGAGGGTTGAACAAGCTTTGCTACCGAGTGTAACGCATTTTTTTCACCACTTGAATGCGAGGAAACTACTAATATTAAAATATAACAAACTAAATCCGAATGAAAACGCTTTTAAATAATTATCATTCAAAATCATCATTTAAAAGTTAATTATCGCAGCCAACGTGAGGAAACAACTCCTCTTGTGCATAAAATGCAAATTACTCATCGTTATTAGAAGAAAGAGAGCCTTTACGAGTTGGTGTGGTGAAAAAAATAATATTACAAGTGAATCGGAGTTACGGAAGATTTATTTGTCTTACCCCTGTTTTCACCGTACTCCAACATAACATGAAATTACCTATACTTAGGTAGCTTGCCTAAACGTAATTTGGGTATTTGGTCCAAATTACGTTTAGGCAAGCTACCTAAGTATAGGTTATCAAGAAATAAAGTAAGTATTGTGCTAAAATGAACTAATAGGTATTACCTGAAGTTACGCTGAATTGTTTAATGGAAAGTTCTGGTGAAGTGCCCGTGACATTGCGAGCCAGCAAATAACAGGACGGCAAACCAAAGAACAGAACCACTCTTATAATTATTGCAACTCTACATTTACGCACTTGTCTAGTCCTTATTAACATGTTGGCCATTTAATATATATTAATATATAATTAGATCTTCGACTAGATAAAATTTTTGGTGATCACGTCACGATCCAAAAATATATTTAGCTTGTAGCTTTTGTCAAATAAAGAATTCAAAGAGTTTGTTGCATTTACAGCGCAACTGCATTGGTAAGGAAAGGACTAAAATGTATTTATTAATATTTATGTGTGATTGTCACAGGAGCCGAAGTGTTACTGAGACTAATTTCTTCAAGCCACCGAACGAGTAAACAAGTGTTGATATCGATAACATCATTATTATTACAAGTTTGATTCACGTATCCCTATCGCCGTTATCGATTCTAAAGTCAATAGAACCGAGGATATTCTCATGCAGGTAAATAAGTAGGTATTTATTTAAATATAGTCGATTTATGTAAGAGCAATGTTGCTGGTTTACCTATCTGCTACGCTACATTGCTCGTATCTAGAAGCGACATACTTAGGTATATTATGTACCTAACAATACATTTAATTAATTTAAATAAGGTCCATGGGGTCCCAGCGCGCACAAGTTGTTTGCAGAAATCGCGAAGCGTCTGGTTGACGTAACTGGTGACCGAAGAGCTGGCGGCTTCCTCGCACAACGTATCAGTATTGCGATACAGCGAGGAAATGCCACCAGCATCCTTGGTACAATTGGGCCTATTTTAGATTTAAGCTAGTTATTAATTTCGTTTACGTAGTACCACTGTATATATCTTGTATGTAAATAAAGCGTATTAAACTTTTTATAAGTATTTAAATAATAGGCAGTGTAAATACCTAAGAAATATGTTACTGACAATGACTAGGTATGTAAGTACTCTCGAACCGTTGGAAATTTGATATATTTATGAAAAAGCGGTGAAAATAAACATAATTATCGATCTTGTGATCATAATAGTTTGACCAAGTTTGACTGATAGTGGTAAAGCAACACAACCTCATTGACAGTGAAAAACTAGGTGACAGTCAAAAGAAAAAAAACAGGACGTGCGAGTCGGACTCGCCCACCGAGGGTTCCGTACGTTTTAGGGTTCCGTACCCAAAGGATAAAAACGGGACCCTATTACTGAGACTTCGCTGTCCGTCCGTTCGTCCGTCCGTCTGTCTGTCACCAGGCTGTATCTCATCAACCATGATAGCTAGACAGTTGAAATTTTCACAGATGATGTATTTCTGTTGCCGCTATACAAATATTAAAAATAGAATAAAGTAAATATTTAAGTGGGGCTCCCATACAAGAAACGTGATATTTTGCCGGTTTTTGCGTAATGGTACGGAACCCTTCGTGCGCGAGTCCGACTCGCACTTTGCTTACCAAAATTTGATTTATCGTGTTTCACTCAATGCAGTTCATATACTTATTTCATTGCTGCACAAAAATATCAAGCAAACCAGTGTGCTACCAAAGACAGATATAACTCCGTAATAGATGGATACAGTCTAAGGAAAAAACGTGCCTCGAAAATCACGAAAATTTGGTTCTCGATCAGATGGCGCCACTAGTTTTGGCCTACACTCGTATAGAGGGCGTTGACTGTTTCGTTTGTTATTTATAATTTTAACGCATACCAGTGAAAGAACATGGGTCAAAATCATATAAAAATAATTAATGCAAATAAAAAAAATCATTTATCCATATTTAAATACATTTTATCGTATTTTTATAAATATTTATTTTTAGTTTTAAAGTGTATCGACAGATGGCAGTGAATTTACTGGGGTTACAAAATTTACTATGACAGTACAGCTCTAGTATAAGTTACTCTAGCTACTTATTAATTGCTTATTGATTGAGTCATGATTGATGCCCGTTTCGCCGCTAATCAAATACATATTTTCATTGACCAAGTATACAAGTGTATATCGTTTGATTAAATGTTACCCATAAGATAATCTCATGAATCCAGTGCGATGATTGACATTTTTAATTGATGGTGTCAAGGATGAACTTAAATCCTATTGAAAAGACACGCTGTTAGTGTAATTATCAGTTACATGTAAAATTCCACTCAAATCATTGAAGCTTATCTGTAGATTAAACTCTTGAAGTGGGCAAGGAACTTTCCGCTGATTGAAAAGTTTACTCATGTAGTTATTAATACATTAAGCAATACCCATTCAATGTTTAATTATATAATGGACTTATTAAAATTACAATTTCTATAAGACGAGCTTTTCGAATGATAGACGACATTACACAAAATCATTGCAGGGCAAAATATGCTAAAATTACTGAATGAGTATGGCCTTAGTTTTAATGTTAATATCAACTCCATAGTTCACTAATATAATCTTACCGTGCGTGCGATGAAAACTCCGATGCCTATGACATAGGTAAGTATTTATTTTTGTTAAATTAGTAACTTAAAACATCTTAAAACGACCAAACGGTTAGCTGCGTTTTCGTGGTTGTTTGTATTTGTGTGGTTGCGGGCATGGCGCTATCTACTCGTATATACTTCTTCAAAGTATCTAGGTTTTTATTTATATTTCACAGACCGATTGACCTTCAAAATATTCTACACTATTTACACTACAGTTTTGTCTCTAAATAATAAATAAGGTACCTGCGCCAAAGAAGGCCCATCGTTTTTTAGGGTTCCGTACTCAGAGGGTAAAAAACAGGACCCTATTACTAAGACTCCGCAGTCCGTCCGTCTGTATGCCTGTCTGTCTGTCTGTCTGTCCGTCTGTCACCAGGCTGTATCTCATGAACCGTGATAGCTAGACAGTTGAAATTTTCACAAATGTATTTCTGTTGCCGCTATAACAACAAATACTAAAAATAGAATAAAATTAATATTTTAGTGTCCTATACAACAATAGTAGATTGTATGACTAGGGAATAAAATGATCCATTTTAGGCGAGGTGTGCATATCTACCCGAGCAGGAACGGCGAGGGTCGATAGGCACAGCGAGGTTAAAATGGGTTTTATTACCGAGTTATACACTCCACTCTTCACTTTGTATAAATAAAACAACAGGTATTAGGTATCTATATTTTATGAAATATTAAAAGTACAATTGGTACAATTTTTAATATGTAGAGCTATGTTTTTCCCGGGTAGATTAATTGTATTCTGAGTCAATTGGGGAGGCGAAAGAGGATTCCGGGCAGATTTATTGAATACTGATTCGATTCGGGAGTAAATGTAGGCGAAATCAAAAATATGTATACATATTTTCCCTAGGGGCTAAAATACGATTTTTGCCCGGCTTTGCAGGTCTAATATGAAGCACATTTAGAGCATGAGAAGTGAAAACGTGCTTGTTTTGCCGTTTTTTGCGTAATGGTACGGAACCCTTCGTGCGCGAGTCCGAATCGCACTTGTCTGGTATTTTATCTATGGTACGAGTGGACGCACGTAAAAATCCATTCTCACTTATAAAAGTATGATTTTTTTTAAGTAGGCAGGCTTAAGAACCGGTCCTTCTTAGGCGCAGCGCAGGTAAGTACCATAAACTGCTACTTACTGTACCTACTTACCTAGCTAAGCGGTCACAAAACAGAGCGTTAATTAAAATCGTCTAAAATCTAATTGGCATATTACAGAAATTCTACTTTATCCTCAATATTAATATAAAAACGGGCTATGTCATAGTTTGACATAGCCTATGTCAAACTATTGTTCGTTAACGAAAAGATTTAAAATATACGCAAACATTATTGTGGCCATCGAAATTATTATTGTGGCCATGGAAATTAGATAAATAAAAACCGGTCAAGTGCGAGTTAGTTTAACTCGCGCACCGAGGTAAGGGAGGGGGGTATGGTATTTTTTTTTCATATTTTCCAGTGGACTAGGACAGTGGTTTCAATTAAACTTTATTTACTTATGTAGTGATAACTGTTTTTCAATTACCTACCTAATTGTTATAAGTACTATAATTCTATAATTCTATATACATTACTCATGCTTTTCAACCACAACTTAAGATGGGTTCACCCAAAATTTTCTTGTTAATTGCTTTTTATTTCTGCGCCTTCTTAATAACAAAAATCCATGTCTGCATAAACACTAGTAGTCGAATTCGTTACTATGCAGCGCGGCGCCGGCGCCGCATACGGTCCAGCGACGACGGACGCGTTACTGCCAAATTTTCCGCACCGCATACATGTGGCCGGGCACTTCGGGTTGGCACAACTTGACGTCCCTTTGCGTGCACGACCACAGATCAGATAATGACTTGAATTTTGACAACCCCAAATAGCCGAAAGGGATAGTGCCATACATTAGAAAGGGACAACATGATTCGTCCCTGAATCGCTGTCAAACGGTAGTACTATTACTTATTCTGTGACAAAATGCAACATTCTCATCAGTTTTTGAAAAGTAAAAAAGAGCCTTTAAAGAGCTAAGTGTCTAACGCTCGAACGTCATGTCAAGGGAACTACAGACGTTGTAGGTGTACTGTTTGTTATTGTTACACAGCTTTGTTAAAAAAAATGTTTGATAAGTTTTGCATGGTATCTTCCCAATGTCTGTAAGTCAGGTTGATAAGTATTTTTCACCACACCAGCTGGTAAAGGCTCTCTTGTTACTTAAAGACTGATGAGAAAGTTTCATTTTATTCGCAAGAGTGCAAAGTAACTAGATGGAAATTTTGAGTCGTGTCCTCATTTTGGCTGGTGGAATTGACTATTAATTTTGAATGATAAATGTTTAACAGCGTTCATTTGGACTTGATTTGTAATGTTTTACAGTTAGTAGTTTCCTCGCGTTGGTGTGGTGAACATCTTTATTTTTATGTTCGGTGGCAAAGTTTGTTTAATCCTCGTGCCTTGAAACCCTCGCAACGCTCGCTACGCTCGTGGTTCAATTTTGGACTCTTTCGCTTGTTCGGTTGCTTGTTTGCTTAATATTGCTATATTAGCACGAGGGGTTAAACAACAACTTTGCACCCTTGTATAACGAATAACTAATCCTTTACAATGCGTACGAAATCCTACCTGAAGTGAAAAACCGAAAAATGGGACCTTCAAACTCCCCTCTATCCTCGCCCCCCCGGCTCAAGGGCTACAGCCTGGGACATTTGATATGTTCACCTCCTAACTAGTCCAAGCAAAGTTACGAAGTCAAAAATTGTGTTTCAAGCACATTTCCCTCCATAACTTTTTTTGTGCATTCTTTTGTCTGGCCTGGCCTACTGTGCTCATATGTGTTAAGTGAGTTTAATCATTATACCTACTTAAAGGTGCGTGTCGGCACGACATAAGACATGATCCGACAACAAAGAAAAAGGGCCGATCAAATTGACATTTGACCTACTGGATTATTGGTATCACTGCTCCGGCGGACTTAATTGTGTTAAATTTGCTCGAGTTTCATGACTGCTTTAGATTTTAGAATAAAGAGTACCTACCGGAATTTCTTGACGCGAAATAAAAAATACAATAATTATAAATCCATACACACTCACGATACTGTAATGTTAATGAGAGTAATGTAAGTATGTCTTGAAGAGCGGATAGGAGCCTGGTGTCAGCGTGGCTGCGGACACTGCCGTGCGTCCAGCTCACGCTCGCGCAGGGAGTCACTCCCGGACTGCGCCCGAAAGCCGGCCGACGTACGTGTATTGTATGGAAATAAGTAATTGGCCCCCGTATTCTTCTTTTGACGAGCTCTCCGGCGGCGGGACCATTATGTCCGTTCGAACGTGAGCGCCGGCATTCGGACGCTAGTGGCGACGCCCTCGGTCGCCTGCGCCGCGCTCCACAGTCCACACCACGTCAAAATGAATACCTCCGACCGAGGTACGACTCTTATCTTATCATCGAGGGTGACTTCGACGGCGACGGCATATGTTCTTCTACTTGACATACAAGGTTATATGGAAGGATGTCGGAAGTGCGTCCTTTTCCTCGTTAATAGCTAGGGCACTTACTACAGAGGAGTGAATTACTTAAATGCAGCTGAAGAAGCATATATCACCTGCTGTCCGAGTGGCGGCTATTGAAAGTGAATATAGTGGTTCGTGCGTGACTCCTGCCGGCCCCTGCTGAGGGCAATCGCCGTCGCCTTTGGCGGCTGGTATGTAGGGGATTCGAGGGTACTGCTACTCTTTTGAGGATCGTAAGTACAAAAGACTAAGGGCCACGCTATGTCGGACTAGGTGGAAGTTCATTAAAAATATATGAAAATGCTAATCAACCTATGTCAGGCGACCTATTCGTTTACATTTTCAAATACGAAGTTGGCGAATTGAAATAAACATTGTAACTACGAGAAGGTTATTGTTATTAATACGAGTAATTACAAAGATGTGCAATAGATCTTTTGCAATTATGTTCTGGTGTAGGGTGGGGCAACTACGATCGTATGCGACCATGCGGGCTGGCCTTTTTGTAAACGAATTAGCGTTGACGATTGCGTGGCAGCCAAATTGACACATTACCGTAGATCTATACCGGCGCACCTTTTTCAACAGCGTATTTGCTTTATTTATTGTGATGATTTAAAGAGGAGCGCCCAAAAAATAAGCGTTAACATTGCAGCATTGGTAAACACTGAACAGAAGCATATATCGCTTGTAGGTATTGGGACCATCCATCATCTTAACTGTATAAAGTTGATTATGCTTAGATTACTTGTTTCCTACTTTGGAGCAAGTCTTGTTTTTCCAATGACTGACACGCGAGCAGACCGCAGCCTGGCGTCCTGCTTCAGCTCCTAATTGCCCAGCCGGGGACGCTATTTCTAGACCAGGTTCGCTTCGAGTAGTTATCGGTGATGAGTGACTTCTCCAATCATACCTCTGAAATTTAGTCATTAATATCTACTTCCAATTGCGGCTCTTGGGGCCGACCGTGACCCAATTTGCTATATGAATTATACTACAAACAATTATTTATTACAATTTCCATGAGGTAAATTGAATTTTTATTGTAAAAACTTTCATAACTTTTCATTCTTAAATACGTATGTTATGTTCTTATCGCATATATACCTTACTTATTTGCGGTTTATGTTATAATTTACGATTTAGATTTTAAAATCCAAATTTCTTTTGGGCTATGGTAAATAGGTCGCTTTCATTATTAATTATATGTTTTCAATTTAAAAAAAAAACGAAATTCTTCACTGTTTGGATTGGAAATATCTAACGGGAGACAATTATTTTTCATAAAAATTAATTAAGGATTGCGGCATGTTTGTTAAGTCGAAGACGTGTCTGAGGTGGCAAATGTCTCAGTAAGGTAAATGTATTTGATTTGGCGCGATTAGGCCGACGCTCCTAAAGTCAGAAGGGGAGCCTCATCCGGTCGGTGCTCGCGCCAATTGTCAATTGGCTATCGCCGCCTCAGGGCTGTCAGCGCGCATGCGCAATGCTGAACTCCGCTGTCCTCACGTGACCTGCTCAACATTTAGAAAGATCAAACATCAAATTCCAGAATTTGCATGCCAGTAGCACCGTTAAAGACCACGGGGATCACCCACTACTGCTCTAGACTCATATAGAGCAGTTGACTACAAACTTTCCCAGACCAAAAGTCAAATTTGGGGACACGTTTTTCCCTTAGACTTTAGATCTTTGTAAATGACTAAACGGAAGGAGAATCATTCGCTTTTCAAACCGAATATTACTAAATATTAAAATATTATATTCAAATAATATCTTAATTTTACATATTATTTGACAAGATCAAGACAATCTTAATTTTACATGGTCTTGATCTTGCTTGCCTGCGCTTGGAACAAAATGCACTGCGAGTTTTTGATGTCAATTCAATTTGTCATATACATCAACATTTTCCCCACATTATTTAGAACTTTATTTCAAAGTGGTAGGGTTCAATTTTGCATATATTCTTATGTCGAATATAAAATTGGGTGCATAACAATGTATGAAGGTGCCATATGTTGGCTCCGTAGGGAATTTTCCTTACTTACTACTTAGTAAGTAGGTTATTTTGGTTTGAGCCAAAAATTAGAAAACGAAACCCTTAAATAGTTTCTTGTTTCTACCCTTTGATTGTATGTATATCTCAGCTCGAGCCTTATATTCAAAATCATGTGTACAATGTAAATGTATGAATGAAAACCGATTTCTATTCATATTATTCTTCTTCGTTATATACAGAACAACATATATACTCGTATATATTCTCAACGACTCTCAATTTACTCTTAATTCTAATCAAATCAATTAATATGAAACCGTCACCTAAGAAGTTACACTTTAATTCGGTTAAAATTAAAAACTAAATAAATATAAGGGCGCCTGCGCTTTCGTCTTAAGATACATGCTAATTAAAAGATTATTCATTCAGCCAAACCAAGCTCAATTCTCTGCAGTACATTGATTAATAATTTTTTCATCACACTTGCTCGAAAAGATCTTATTTCATGCAGGTGTACTGAAGGACAAATGCCTATATTGTTCCCGCGTGAGTTATGGATTCTGAAAAAAAAGCTATAACTCACTCGTGAGTTATAGCTTTTTTTAAATTATGTCACTAATGCATACGAACCAAGTAGGTATACCAGTTTTTCTTTGAAAATACTGACGTTCACAAATATATTTTTTTGTTTATGCTTTAAAAACTATTAAATATTTAATTTGGTCAATTTAATTGCCGTTTCAAATATTTTTACACATTTTTCAATTGTGGCTGAATGCCGATGGGTCTCCGATGCCTAAACTGCCAAAAAAAAATCTAAATGGCGGACAAATGTTTGAAATGTCACCGTATTTAAGAATGATTTCGCTTAAAATTTAGTTTTTTTTTCGCAAGTGTGATGAAAAACATTGTGTGTAACTCTGGGGGTAAGAATATTGTTACTCAAGTCTGTAATTCACTCCAGCCTGCGGCTGTCGTGAATATATTTGGCTCGTAAATTAATATTTCACTTACCCCCCACGTTGCACAATGTACTGATGTGAACTTGTTATTTGTTTTACAAGGGGGCAAAGTTGTTGTTAAACCTCTCGTGCTAATATTGATAACTGAGCAAGCGAAAAATTCAAAAATTGAACCACTCGCTTCGCTCAAATTTTGTGTTTCACCACACTAACGCAAGGAAAATACTAACTGTAAAATATCATACAAAATCAAACCAAATCCATTCGAAATGAATGTTATTCTCATTTCTACCAGCCCACATAAGGAAACTACTCAAAATATGCATTTGATTACTTTGCCACACATGTGGATAAAATGCTACTTTCGCATCAGTTTTTGAACAATCAATAGAGCCTTTACAAGCTGGTGTGGCAAAAAAATTTTTTTCACAGCATTCCATTATCATTTTCGTTGTAGATAAAGATGAGAAAGCATTCCATGGAATAATCTTTTAAGTAAGTCATCCGATCCGTTAGGCCGGTTAGGCATACGAGTTTAATTAATTTGCGAACTAAATTATTGTATTAAGGATGACTCACGCTAGACCGGGCCGGGGCCGGGCCGGAGCTTCTGGCGCTTCGTTTTCTATGGAAAGCACCTCGTGATCACCGATCAGCCGTCATAGAAAAGGGCTCGGCCCGGTCTAGCGTGACTTATCCTTTACTATCCCTCAGATTTAATAAGCAACATAAAATTGCAATCCACATGAACACCATGTTTTAAGCAAGCCAAGGACCGCACCTTGGAAGGCAATATACAATTTAATACTTTGTTGCTAGAGATCGTAGCATATACGAAGCCATTATAAATAAATATTAAGTATGTAGTTAATTACACAATGATACAATATATGTCGAATACTACTCTTCTATATTGCCAATTTGCCGTAACATTTGCACATTAAAGTTATCAATAAATCCTCGAGACGTTCTAAGGCTAAGTGTATGCTGACCTGCTGAGACGCAGGCGACGCAGTTCACGCAGCGCAGAGCAGATTTTGCAAAGTATGGAACGTCCTTGCGCTACCGCGTGCGTAACTAAAAGACGTTCTATACTTTTCATTTCTCATGCTCTAAAAGTGTGTCGTTGTTGTTCTAAAAAGTGTGCAGAAAATGATACGTTTGTGCTCTAGAGCACTGTACTCTCTTAGTACTTTTTTTACGATAAGCAATTAACATTAACATTTTGGTTTTGAATGGATTTGTTGTACAATTTCCATTCTGATAATTAACTACGCATTCCATAAATAACGATATTTTTACCTAAATTGTTAATTGAAAGTACCCTCAAGAAATACTACTGTAGTTTATACTTAGCCGTGTTTTTTTTAAATGCACATGTATTTTACTTTTCTCACCATTTCAGTCTATTGGTGCTCTCACTGCGTTCGAGCGCCAAATTACCTCGACAGAAATGGGTGCCTTTTATCCCTTGGTCAACAATCTACTATTACAAAATCTGCTTTGCGCTGCGTGAACTGCGTTTCCTGCGTCTCAGTATACGCTTAGCCTAAAGAGTCAACACGCTGTAGCTGCATTTATCTTAGCTAGGTGTTAAATAAAGTTCCTATGGCTGCCTTCTGACTAACATAAATCAGCTCCTTGTGTGAGTATATACTCTTATTATTATTGCATTGTCACTGAAGAATATCAGTTTGATAGTCATTGACATACACGGTTTTTGAGGCTGACCGCGTACATAGGTACCTATTGCCAACTACAACCTATATTGACAGTGTTAAATGAGATAAAAGGTAAATATCCTGGAAATAAGGACTCGCAAGAAGACGTTCGCAAACACAAGCTAGAATCCTAAAATCAGTTAATTCAGTTAAGCAGGACAGTGCAGTGGTAATTTGAGACAATTTGTCCACGATTGGCTCGTTTGCTCTTCGTTGGAGTCGGTTCTTAACAGCAGGAAGTGTTATTGATGGTAAACTCTGCTATGAGCAACATGAATTGGCCGTAAACATGCTACTCTTCATTGCATCTTTAAGACTGACAGTATGTTTAAGTGCGTACTTGATTCCACAGCAAATCCCAATGTCAAATCAAGTTATATTTGCTGCCTCAAATTTGCCACTTAGACATTTTATTTCCATAAGGTCATGAAAGGTCAGGTCGACTAGCGACCAAAAGATGGCGTCATTTCGCACAGATTACGGTCTTTCACCGTTTTACGCAAAACCTAAACAATTCTTGAAGATGTGTTGAATTTGCGATACACGCAACAAATATTATGACTAAATTGCGATTTATTTCGACTGAAAAGTGTTTCAACAAAACAAGAATATATAGTTTATATCAAATATGCGAAGTTGTTAATAAAAATGTCAGTAGATTTCGAATGTTACACTATTATAATATAACCTAGACGGCGCAGAGCTATAATAATAAGAATTAAATAAAAACCTTTATTTGGGACATGGATAGTTTACCTATTGAGAACCAACCAATATTTTCACCCACTTGTTGTTATGGGATCGTGTCATCCACAACATGTTTTGAAACGAGTCTAGCAGACTAGCAGGATAAAGAAAGAAATATGGGCCCTGTGAGGTTTATTGTTTGAAATAGTCTATGCTATGCCAACTGATTTAAATTCATAACTTTTAATCACTCCAATGTTCCTGAGTAAGTTAATGCCTAACTAAATACTAATAATTTCTCCTAATGACAACTGTCACAACAAAGCTAGTGCAAAAATGTCATACTGTGAATATTTTTTTCTACTAGTTCTTAAATATCGGAGCCTTCTTGGCGCCCACTACTATCATAGTGTTTTGTATGTCTATTGCACATTGTCCTGTGTGCCATCCTGTATATGCAATTTCTTCAGTGGTACCTTGAAGACTAAGGACTAAGTAGTTTCTGCATTTGAGAAAATTCACTTTCTTCGATTACCTACCTAGATAAAATACATCTACCTGATCTACCTATATGTCCAAAGGTCAATGAAATAACAACAGATAATTTCCGATGTGTATGAAATAAAGTAATTTATGATTCTACTTGATAAAGTCAATCAGTTGACAATCTCGGGTCAAGTATCTCCATTCCAGTTACTAATAAGTGTAAGTGTGACGTTGCTAAGTCAAAAATAATACCTACCTACGAGTAAATATGTATTCATGAAGTAGATGTTAACTCACAGTAAGTTTTGTTACTTGTAACCATCGGCTTATACATGTAGTTACATTTAAGTAGGTATAGGTAAAGTACTCAAGCCATACGGTTTTCCGATAAATACGTGAGTATCAATTAAAAAATATTTAAAATAAAGATCGACGATATTCTGTATATAACCGCTTTAAAAAAAAACTTATTCTCACAGATCCTGATTTCATTTAGGTTCTTCCAACTCAGAATCTCTAGCATATTCAGTGTGTATGTCCTAAATATGTGTATGTATTTTTTTTTCCACTGCACGTTATGCGCATGCAAGTAAAACACTTTTCACACTTTGACGTGACGAAATAGAACGGACATTTGGGCATTTTTTTTAAATGGAATGCTGACGAGTCTGAGTAGAATGAGCTCAAGTCCAGATTTGTAAGAACCTTTTTCTAAGGTCTTCAGTACTTTTTTTTGGAATACGCTCATAAATCTAGCTTAAGCTACACGCGGTTTCTCAACTTTAAGGGCCGGTACAGACGGACTGCAACCCGACTGCTATTTGTATGGCAACTGCACGCCGGCTGCACGCCAACTGCAACGTCGGCGTGCAGTTGCCATACAAGTTGCAGTCGGGTTGCAGTCCATCTGTTACTGTACCGGCTCTAAGGGGATAAACATACCAAGTAGAGGCACATGGAGTTGTGATGTGGACCTAGCTTTATTTCGTCACATGTCGTTTTATCGCCGTGTTAAGTTAGGTATCGTTTCGATGCCTTACGCTGAATATGCGTGAAGCTACATGGATTCAATTTTGAGCGTTTAGCCTGAAAAGCAGGGCCTGGAATCGAAATAGCCCAATATTTTGAATTATTTTATGCTCTTTACGTAGGACTGAAGCATTAGATAACAGCTTCGTATTATTAGATTGTCTCATTAAAATGAAATAATAAACGAAAGAACGAAAAAGAACGTAATAATACCGGTATTTTTGTATGGAGTAAATACCGGTTTCTGATTCCTGCTGAAAAGTTTATATGTAGGTATAGTCGAAGACATATTATTTGCACCGATGAATGTTATCGCTAATGGCTCTTTTACAATAGGGTAACAAAACAATTAGCAGCCGGTTTTGAGCTAATTAATCTTGATTCCGGTTACTTTTTCTACATTTTGATTTCTAAGTTTCAAAATTCCAACTTTTCAATTCGTAGTCTATTATGTACAGGTATTTAAAAGTGTAAAAGACTTATGTAAAAAAACATTAATTTCAAAGTAAATTCAGTTATTTCCGCAGCTTAATGAACATACATTTATGTCGTGCAGTGGAGAAATTTAAAAACCAGTATGAGTTTGACGAAATGTTTATTACCTACATACATATCTACAGTCCACATGTATAATACACCGATATTATCTACTCTAACATACTACTTAACGTTTTATAGACGGGTACCTCCAGGGGCGCAACTGCACGCCGCCGGCTATCGATGACTTCCCCGCCGAGTTGTTCACGGAGTCGCAGCGGCAGCACGGCGCCGTCGTCATACACATCCTCATATCGCTCTACCTTTTCATCGCGCTCGCGGTCGTCTGCGACAAGTTCTTCGTGCCTGCTGTCGACAGAATATGTCACGGTCAGTATCGTATTATGTTCTGGTATCTGGGAGACCGAGCTTTGTTCGGAAAACATGTAAAAACTATTATAGCTAAGTTATGCATGTAATATTTTATTTTCTCACGTAAGTGAATTATTGTTATTCTTTTGAGAAATAAAGATCTTTAAAGGATGACTCACGTTAGACCGGGCCGTGTCCGGGCTGGAGCTTCCGGCGCTTACTTTTCTATGACATGACAGGTGATCACGTGATGCTTTCCATAGTAAATGAAGCGCCGGAAGCTCCGGCCCGGACACGCCCCGGTCTAACGTGAGTCATCCTTAAACCGAAAACTCAAAAATGCGCGACGTCCCAGATCCCAGAGATAAGAGATCGATTTTTCGCCCCCGAAAACCTCTATATAGCAAACTTCATCGAAATCGTTAGAGCCGTTTCCGAGATCCCCGAAATATATAAATGTGTAGTATATATATTACCTGAAGCGCTGCATGGTGGCCTAGCGGTAAGAACGTGTGACTTTCAATCCGGAGGTTGCGGGTTCAAACTCCGGCTCGTACCAATGACTTTTCGGAACTTATGTACAAAATATAATTTGATATTTACCAGTCGCTTTTCGGTGAAGGAAAACATTGTGAGGAAACCGGACTAATCTTATTAAGGCCTATTTCCCCCTCTGGGTTGGAAGGTCAGATAGCAGTCGCTACCCCAGGCTCCCATGAAGCCGTGGCAAAAGGTCGGGATAACGCGAGGAAGATAATGATGAAGCATGTCAAACAAGTGAAACAAACTTTCAAGAAGTATCAGTTAATTTATCAGGATACCTATAGCTACTACCTAGTCACATTTTCCATCGTTAACCGACTTCAAGAAAGAAGGAGATTATCAATTCAACCGTATTTTTGTGTATGAATTATTTCCCCCGATTTTCCTTCGTTTGGTGGCCTCTAAATACCCTTACACAACTGATGGACAGCTTTCTTTCTTTCTTATTGAATCGCACTGGGGTCGGCATTGGGTTGAACAGTAAACGCTTTTAAGACTTGGCTTGGCATACAGACTTGAAACATTACTAGTGCATGAATTAGGGGTAGTATTTTATTTTATCCTAAATGAAGTCGGTTGCCTTTTTTTTCTAACATATACAGCAGAGATGAAATAAAAATATTGTTCACAAAATATTTGTTTTGAAATTGTCGTACGCTCCGATTTTGTAATCATGACAAAAGGGGTAAATTTATCTAGCTATAATAAGTAAAATAAGTAAAATCTTGCGTTGTTGTTTTTCAGCACTAAACATGAGCAACGACGTGGCGGGCGCCACGTTCATGGCGGCGGCGACGTCGGCCCCGGAGCTGTTCGTCAACGTGATCGGCACCTTCATTACGGAGGGCGACATCGGCGTCGGCACCATCGTCGGCTCCGCCGTCTTCAACATCCTCGCCGTCGCCGCCTGCTGCGGCATCGGGGCTGGAATGGTCTGATTATTCACAGTTTATGGTGATAGTATGGTCGTCCCTCCGTAACCGTCGGTCGTCAGTTATAAATTGCACTTTCCATGTACCTAAACCTGAATAGTACGTCTAGCATAATAAATATAGTTCTTTACTTAAGTATGTGGTATCAAGTCGCATGACTTCAGTTTTTTTGAAATCGCACCCATCGAGTAAGGAAGAAGTGTTTGACATGCAGGCGCTGATAAAAACCTGTCCTCCGAAAGTAAAAAACTGGTTTTTGCATTTATTATAATGACCTATATTTATAATGATATATTGTTTACCACTGTAGCGAGAAATTAATATCTTTAAAGAAAATTTTTCGAGCGCAATAAAAAAATACGTTTACTAAGATTTCGCCTAAAAATATATGTATATTAAATGTCCATAAAATACTCGTATCATACGTAATTAAATGCCTAATAGTAACACATATACAACTAGTTATAGCTATTTACCTACCTAGTAAGATATTTCTCAACGGGGTCCCAGTCAATCGCCTTTTTTCGATGTAAGTATGTAGGTAGGAACCGTATTTGAAAGGCTACATAATTGAATTGCAGGTTGTGCCTCTCGACTGGTGGCCACTGACGAGAGACTGCCTCGCGTACGGCATCACAGTGTCCATCCTTATCTGCATCATGCACGACGAGTACGTTCTCTGGTACGAGGCCTTCCTACTCGTCCTCTTGTATGGAGTCTACATCTGTATTATGTATTACGACAAATCCATACAGAACTTTGCTAAAGGTGAGGCAACAAACAGTGCTATTCAAAGTCAAGTGGGTTACAAAGTTGCCCTCTCGTCTACGATTACATTTGAAATATAAATACTATGTTTAGTAAACACATTAATCTGTATTTATTTACATAGCGATAATGTTATGATTCCAGGTAGCTGGAAGTGCTTGAAGAATTTTATGAATAAGACTGACGAAAAGTCCGATAATATTATAGGTAAGGTAATTTAAAAACATTTTGCAACTATACAATCTTTGAACTATTTATGGTCTTTATTTGGATGATGCAATTAAGCCAGACGAAATATGTATTTCAATAATTATAATAATAAAATCAGACATCACCAAAAATTATATAGGCTTTAGGTTTGCCGTAACATTCTTGAAAATGTAACTACATATCATACATGTGTTGGCGTAAGTTGTAAACTTAAGTATGTGTGTATAGAAAATAACTAAATAAAATGAAATTTTAATACCAAGAGTAAGCGGTTTATTTAACATATTTGTTAATTTTTAGAAATAAAAGATACCAAAACCGCAAGTTCGACCAAAATTGAATCACCGGAGCACTGTCAGCACAATGGGAATGTTAAAACAATAATACCACTTTACAATAACGATAAAGAATGCGGAAAACCACTAGAAGTTGATGAACAGAATAAAGTAATCAGCGTAGATATTGAGAAAGCAAGTGATGATATTGCTTACGCGGATGATAGCCCGCACCATGTGCCCCCGGAGACCGCAAAATCCGTCTCTGATGAGTATGAACACTCTTTATGGAAATTCCCATTTAAAAGGAGCTGGTTTACGCAGGTAATTACAAGTATTTCTCCTAGGTACACTTACGCTACGTGTCATCTGTTCAATTAGTACTTGGAATACATTTGTCCATAGCACATTCGCTGCAACTACGAGTACATATTCATCATATTATTTATAAAGATATCAATAAACAGCCAAAATTAAAGTATATATTATCATGTATTGGCATAAAAGGAAAGCATATGATGATTAGTATCGTGTCAAAATGGTAAGATTAATTATTCTTTATCCTTTCAGACAACATGGTTCGTCACGTGGCCGATCCACTTGGTGTTTTTGTTCACAATTCCAGATTGTGAAAAGCCACGTTTCAAAAGTTGGTTTCCTTTAACTTTCATTATGTGTATCGTTTGGATTGGCTCACTGTCTTACGTAGTCGCTTGGATGATAACTATAATAGGTACGTATGTCAAACTTGATATGTGAGATAGTAAAGTCCATCATCATGTATTTATTTACGAGCTGGGCTCTTGTCGCCGCCAGCTCTGAAAGCCGGTCTTTATTCTTTGGCAAAATCGCTTTTTACTCACAAGTGCTAAGTTGGTGGAAATTTTGAGTTGCTTCTTCATGTTGGCTGACCTTTAACGAATGATTTTGAATTGAATAATAAAGACCTCTTTTTATAAGCTTTAATTTAGATTCGATTTGTAAACACACACAATTTTGTGTTATACTCTGCAGCAAAATTTGTTTGCTTCTTCTACCTTGATACCCTTAAATTACAACTCCACTTTTTGATTCAATTTTGGAATATTTCTTTGTTCGCGTTTAAAAATAAGCACAAAAAGTAAACAACTTTTATCCGTTGTATATAGAACAATAATTGCCAAAAGGCGGCGGCTTCCTCGCACAACGTTGCGCACAACGAGGAAATGCCGTCAGCATCCTTGATACAATGCCTCAAGGGACTATTTTAGATTTAAGTTAGTTATTAATTTAGTTTAGTTTCCCTCTCTATGTAAATAAAAAAAAAAGCCAAATAATATTAAGATGTCATACCATGAAAGTTCATACTCGTAATTCTCACCACGTCGTGCGTTGGCGTCGCTTGTATTTCTCCCACCACCAATTTCGCACTTTGTTATTATGCTAATGTAACGTAAATATGCACATAATGTAAATTGATTGTTATTATTTAGGGGATACATTAATGATACCTGATTCCGTGATGGGTATAACGTTCCTCGCTGCTGGGACATCGGTGCCTGAGGCCGTGTCGAGTGTTATTGTCGCTAAGCAAGGTAACTAATAATTATTCATTTATCATGCTCTCAAAGTGGCTCATTGTTTATCAATATAGCGGGTAGAAAGTGCTATGTTTCAGCCCTAGGAAGTTTTACTTTTCAAGTACTTTTTTTATACGATAAGCAATGAAAATTTGTTGTATAATTTCCATTCTAATATTTAACCAGCGACTCCATAAACACCGATCCGATTGGTTATTGGAATTACCCTCAAGAAATACTAAAAAAGTATAATCATTCATGTTTTGTTAAATACATTATGTACTTTACTTTCCTTGTATTCGAAATGAAAAGTGGAGTGTTTAACTCTCACTTCCTTTGAGCGCTAAAATATATCATATAATGGGTGCCTTTAATCCATTGGTTAATAATCTACTTAACAATGTGTGTAAATAAAAAAGGTTATCTTAGGCTATAAAAGGTTATCATTATTTTGGTAGCCCTGTCGATTAAAGGTATCGATGCAAAATATATAATTATTGGTGCAATAAACAATATGTACTTACTGTAAATACTTACATACAATATAACTGAATTTGTTTCGTCATTTAATTATGTAAATTCAATATAACTATTTAGAGGTGAAATTGAACACATTTAAATATACGAGTAGTTACGCTCTTCTAGCGCCCAAAATTAGATAGCGTTAGACAAGGATAGCATACCGTAAGAAACACAAAAACACTTGTATACAATTTGTTGGTGAGGACCATTCATTCAGAAGCGACCGCTTAGTTACAGTTGTCCTAATTTTTAAGAGGTTGTTTTGTAAATTAAATTGTATGTTTAATGATTTAATCTTTAAAATAAAAGTCTTACTTTGATAATTAATTAGCAATTACTCCTATACTCCTATCATCTATAATTTTTATGGTGGTAGTCATTTTTGACAAGGAAATTGGAAAACTGTAATTCTTCTTGAATTAGATTTAGTCTTGCCAAATAATTTAATTGCTATATTCAAATAGCCCATTTAACGGTGATTATAATATATACTTTCAAACATAGAAAAGCTTAAATCGACGATTTTGTAAAATTCTCTTAATCTGCGCTGACCACAGTGACCACCCATCGGGGCCCCGCCACGTGACTACTTTTGCACAAATCCGCGGCGCCACGACTACTTTTCGCTGGCGCCATTTGAAGGGTTAACAGAGTGAAACACTTTTTACCTGTTAAAACAAAAAATAAATAAAAATAGCAAGACATTAATTCTACCCGTAATTCACCACGGTGATGTGTGTTATCAGACTTAAACGTATTGAGTAATTCGACAGGGGTATTATCACACTTTGTAATAAAGAAAAAAAAAACTAAATGTAAATATTTTCAAAATGGCTTCCTTGGGGTTAGATATGACTTATACGAATGTTAGGTATTATTTGAGGTATATTTTATTTAAAAAAATTGAACGGTATTGTATCTGCTGGAGGAGCCCAAACTTAGTATGTTTGAAAGTTATTTTTATTCTTATTTTAAAAAGCTCACGGAAATGTAATGATGTGACATATTTTTAGAATCGGCTTGAAAAGCCCTTTCATTTGATATCACACACGATAGGTTTCTCAACAAAACATTTTTCACCTCAGCAGCTCGAACAAGGGTACTTTGCTATTTACTATGCGATTTAGCTCACTGAGTGAGACAAAATGACATTCAAGTGACCTTTATATTCAAATCTCACTACACCTAATACAAATTCAAATTATGTGGATTCTATTTTCTCTGTCCCTTTCACGTCGTTAGCATAAAGAAAGAGACAAATAAAGTACAAACGACATTCAACGGTATACTGACGGTTTATAATAGACCCCCGAAAAACGTCAGAACGCATCGTTCCAAAACACGAGTGTGAATTCTTAATAAATAATTAATGAAAATAAAGTTAAAAATTTGATAAAAACACCATATTTTACACACACAAGTACAATTAATATAATGAACGTAAAAATAAAAAGACACAGATTATCAGTATTATCACGAAAAAAAAACCCAAAAAGTAAAACTATATACAAACTACAGGTCTTTCGAATAACTCATACATAAATCGTATACCAACGCTGTTACGAAATAGCTACTATGAATTATACTATACAATAACTACAAGTAATATTAAATTTAATGTACGCAGGTCACGGTTCAATGGGAATCAGCAATTCGATTGGTTCGAATACCTTCGACATTCTGCTGTGCCTGGGCCTTCCGTGGCTCATCAAGGCGTCACTCACACCTGCCGAGCCTGGACTCTATCTGGTCAGAATTTAACAAATAGTTTTGCTAAGGCGATAATCAATTTAAAAGCGATTATTTGAATTTATTTAACTATTGTCTGTGCGAAAGTAGCTATGCGCGTCGGCGTCAATGATAGCGTGAATGCGAAGCGATTTTTTTGTTATTTCTATGATTATCATGTATCTTAAAATTGACTATTGTTACCAGGTAAAAATTAACTCAATGGGGCTGGAGTACTCTGCCATATCGTTGCTTTCAACGCTGCTGATGCTGTACTTGACGTTTTGGTTCAACAAGTTTAAGCTCGACGCGGCGGTGGGGCGCGCCTGTCTGGCCATGTACGCTATGTTCCTCGTGTTGGCCACTCTCATCGAGCTGAACGTCTTCTTCCCGGTCAACGTGCGGACCTGCAGGAGAGCGGAACTCAAGTCCTAGACCAGTGTCGGAATCCGAACCGAACGATAATAACAAGTGTGTTTGTACTGTACTATTCTAAGTTACATATCATGCGTGCCTACCGACGACGGGAGTTCTTTCGCAAAGCAACTCGACAAGTCAAATCGCGTGTCATCACTTTTATTGCTAAGTGCCAATATTTTAATTGCCCGAATAGGCTCATTTCCTCCTTGTGAATTGTGAATTACGAATTAAAATTTGCCTATGATAAATATTATTGCTATAAGCAATCAGTGTTAATTGTTGCAAGTTTCTGCATTATATCAACTATTTAAGTAAATAAATATCTTCAATCAGAATCTCAATGAATCGAAATAGTTTGACTAACACAAGACAAATTATGATAATATTCCTCAACATAATCGAATCTCATAAACTTAGTTCGTTACTGGCGAATTAGTTTCGTGTTACTTATAATTCAGTAAGTTTAATATAATAATGCACTTTATTTAATAAACTTTGTCAAGCAAGATGTTGTAAATAATTAATTCGACGTAATTATAACAGATTTAGAGTAACTAAAATTATAACAGTTTTATGGTCTTGTGTATCGAATACGTGGAAATTTTATTATTAACCTGGGCTGTAGTTTGATATCGATTAAAGATTATTGAGCGATGTGTTAGGTAAAGGTAGTAAAAGCTACGAGTAGTAGTGGTCGGGGAGCTCAAGAGGGGATTTTTGGAGTCACTCGAGCGCGTCAGATTAAGATATGGGGGATACCTTGCATCCTGTTGAGGTGTTGAGTACCTCCACCAAGTATGCGTCCTTGGCATTGAGCAGGGAGTCAAGGACAGCCCGTCAGAAAAGTAAATAAAATCGCCACCTTGAAATACTCGAGCGCGTCAGATTAAGATATGGTGGATTAATTACTTGTTAAATAGTTCCTATTTTCATAATCTGACGATTTTAGCGATCCGTCAGCGAGTGGCAGGGTCACAAATTGCAAAAAATAATCTCGACCTTGACTTACTCGAGCGCGTTCCACTCTAGCTGGCCAGTCAAGGCAAGCACAGAGGCGAGGGCCAGATGAAAGGGCCCTCTGGAATAGGGGTCCGAGGTGTCGCCACTCACCATCAGCTCGCCACAAGCTGCCCCCGCGGGGTTATTATTATTTCGTTTCAGACAGGCAGCTGATGCTGGTACGCCTAAAATCATAGTTCACTTAGCACGATTTCACTGTTCAGATAGTTTGTCAAGACAGTTATTATCTTGAGAAAAAAGAAATTAAGTCGTCCGAATAAAGATACTGCTCCACATTATCCTCAAAGGTTTTACATAACCGGGACATCAATCTGAACCTATCTGACATGCTCGAGTATTTCAAGATGGCGGTTTTTTTGCAACTGTGACTGCCACTTGCTTACGGATCGCTGAAATAGTTAGATTATTGAAATATACACTTTTGTAGGGTCCATTTAACAACCCCTTTGAATATCTGACGCGCTCAAGTAAATTATTTTGTTCCAAATTTTCCCCTTCCGTATGACCACCGTGCCTAGGTAAACCGGCAGATTAACTTACCCTTGTTATCAGAGTCATGTTGCGCGACTGACACTACCAATATCTGTCGCGCTCGAGTAACTCCACATATGGTGTTTTTTTACATTTAAAAATAATTGTAGACGTTTGCCTGCCCGCTAAAAAAGACAATATTATATAAAATTTTATTCTTCTTATCTATATAATCTTTCGATTCCAATAGGTCTCTACGAGTACGACCCTCGAGTTACTACACATTTACCATCGTAGCCTCCCCTGCTATAGGTATTTAATTTAATGCAAGGTTGCCTGCAGCGATACTCGTCAATCGTGCCTCTTCAGTACCAGTTGCGTCCCCGTCTAGTTAACTTACCCTTGTGCTAGGAGATAATTAGCTAGCATCATGGTTAGTTAACTAAATGCGGTGTTGCAATAGTCTTCAGATCTTCCGAAAGCAACTACTAAGGTAAGTACGAGGGGTTTAGGTTTAGGGGGGGAGAGGTTAACGGAGGGGGTTAAGCAACTTTTTCAAAAAGAACCTAAAATATAGCATATCCTGGCTCTGTATAAACCTAGAAATATTTTTTCATTATAGTTTGTTTATTCAAGTTTCCATTTTATTATTTTCTGGCCTTGTTTTGGACAATTAAAAAGGAAAAAAATAATTATTATAACAAAAATGTCGAAATCGCCTATTACCGTGGTAATTGAGCACTGTTACCTATATGTATATCGCGGATGAGGGTTCCTATTTACGAGGGTGGATAACTCGTCGCATTTTTAGTTCCATATATATATTATTTATTTTATGTTACTTTGAAAACAGCTTTAAAATTAAAATTTCATTAATTAATGTAACGTCGACTTAAGTTACGCAATTAAAAACTGTAATTTTGACATATACTGGAACTAGCTATCTCTGTCAGCGCAATAGAATTACTTTTAACCTTTTCGACGCCGTGCCAAACACAAAAAAGCTGTCACTCGGATGCCACGTCACCGAAGTGTCAAAAGTTTTGACTCAAAACAGAAATTAACACGAAACTGAACGTTATGCACATGCATGTAGGTCTATGTTGCTCTGTGGTCTGTGACGGATTAATCCGTCTTGGGCGTTGCACCTGCGGTACCGCGATATATCCGTCATTGGCGTCCAAAAGGTTAATAGAATTCATTTTGCATAAGGTACTTGCCGCATAACCATTATGTAGCTTAATGCAGTATTAGCTTAGTTATGAAGGGAGCGTCAGTTGTATCGTACCTGTATCGTACATAATTCAGTATCTTGGCTACAATATGCACGAAGATATCATTCTGGAATTAAATTAACTTAGTCAAAATGTATTTTTACGAAGTGACCGCCATCGATATGATTTAGCCCACGAGTTGGTTAAATCGGACCATCAACATTAAACTTGTATTAATGAAGCATTTTGTTGCGTTTGATGATATTCTTATTTAGTACGTAAGTACTTCAACTTTATCTAAATCCTAAATAGTTATAGCAAGAAACCGAAATCGCACTGATACAATGATTTAAAATTTCACATTTTTATACATTATTAATTATAAAATGGGACTTAATAAATTACCTCCGTGGTCTCGGAGCAAGACTGGCTAAAGTTGACATCAACATATAGTTGCGCGAATTTTTCGAACTACCCGCACTTGGTCTTGTTTAGAGTCTGTGCGGAAAGGGAAGAGTCGTGGAATGTATCCATACATATCCATGGGGCCACATACATTCCACGACTCTTTCCTTACATACCAACTTGAACGTTTTGCACACTAGGGAACTCGGTCAACACAACAGTAAAGCCCGATTCACATTTCTCTGACGTGTCGTGACGTATATCGGTTTCATATATTTAATATGGTTGCGTTCACATCTGTCTGATGCACGCTGCGTCGACAGACAAATGTGAACCGGTCGATATTATAGCCGTAACACACCACCGCACCACACCAAGGTCGCGGTGCGGTGCGGTAGTGGTTACGGCTATTAGATTTTTCAACTCTACGGACTCCAGTAAATGCTCAGCCACGGCAGACTTATTCACCTGACGATTTTTGACAGCTGCAACGATGTCGGAGGTAAGTTTAAAACTGCGCGACTGCTGCAGCTGGTTTATACGCGAGGTTTTAAAATTTAAATTTCGAAAAACTTGATCAGTAAGCCATGGTAAGATTTAAACAAATAGATACGAGTATACTTTTGTAATGTAGGTATATATGAATAAAGAAGCATAACACTTAGACATTTTTTTAAACTCACGCAATATCCTGTTTATATTTGTAGTGAAATACTTTTAAAGTGATTAAGCTTAGGATAAATTTAAAAGTGGAAGAATTTACTGTCTTAGGTGAGACTTGAACTCACGACCATTGGATTACTAGCCCAATGCACTGCCATCTGAGCTATCAAAACCTCACCCAAGGACTAGCGAAATGTAACCGTAAGAGCGTTACCTGCGGTTCTTAAACGGCTACTGGAGTTCCAAGTCATATTGGAAATTCACCAGTAACGATACGCCATCTCATACTAAATTCATTTTGTATGAAGCAGGTTAATATGTAAGTAAATAAAACATGTCGTTTAATGGGAAATCTAGATGTGGTAGGATTTAATTGGCTGTAGATATAGGTAGCTGACTCTCCCCAATTAGTTTTAGTCTTAGTTTTAGTCTTCTTAACTTTCGGAAATAAAGAGGTCATTTTTTGTTTGCTAGTAGGTACCTATACAAATTGCTCTGTTAAATGCTCTGTAAATTAAACGCAAAATATATACGTAAATAATAATTAATAATTTATAATTTTATTTAATCAACATGGAATGCTTAATTTTACTTACAGTACGGTACAATGAATCTTATTACTACATTACATACTTAAATGAATCTAATTAATTATGATTTATGTTTATTTAAGAAGGGCGTAACCTAGCTGTAGCTGGGTCCGAGTTGTTGTTGGAGAAATACCCCGGAACTCGAACATCAGTCGCCTTCTGTAACAAATACCTTCAATATAATACAATTGGTGATAATGATCATCAACTGCTCTTCCAATATTACAAGTCCTTGATCAGAATAAAAGTTTTTTTTTATAAAATAAGATGACATCCATTAGTTTTAGGATGTCATCATCTTCCTCGCGTCATTCCGGCATTTTAGCCACGGCTCCTGGAAGCCTGGGGTCCGCTTGACAACTAATCCCAAGAATTGGCGTAGGCACTAGTTTTTTACGAAAGCGACTGCCATATGACCTTTCAACCCAGAGGGCAAACTAGGCCTTATCGGTATTAGTCCGGTTTCCACACGATGTTTTCCTTCACTGAAAAGCGACTGGTAAATATCAAATCATATTTCAGTTCAGTTCAGTTCAGTTCAGTTGATTTATTTCGTACATAAGTTCCGAAAAACTCATTGGTACGAGCCGGGGTTTGAACCCACGACCTTCTGATTGAAAGTCGCACGCTCTTACCGCTAGGCCACCAGCGCTCCTATTAAGTTTTGGATGTAAAGATAAACCTGTCAATTCTAGCAATTAAGAACTTACAGGAAAAGCGTGTGCACGCAGGTGAGGCATCTCTCGGGCGCTGAGTTCGATGTCGTGCTGCGTGAGCCGCGGCCGCCGGCAGTACGGGTGCTGCGGCGGCAGCCAGCGGTGGATGATCGGCGTCAGGAGATCCCGATGAACCTACAACGGGGAAACAATTAATACCCTAATGATAAGATATTCAATTATGTATAACATCAAAATAACCTAATAATACTCGTAGCAACACTTATAAGAGGGCCCCCTCAAAGCAAAAGTTTTATATTGAATTTTTACACATTTTAATCAACGGCAATAAATGCCATGAAAAAAAAACACACGGAAACTAGACTATTCGTTGTAGGCGCAGACTCCAACCAAAACTTTAAAGAGTTCGAGTTGGCTTGATAGAAATAAATCACGATAACATGTCTACTTTTCATATATTTTCAATAGGGAATATTACGTGAAACTCTGCGTAGGGGGCTCCACTACCACAATCTGAGGGTCTATCGCGAATGATCGGGAAACAAGAAAATCGAAATTTCGTTATCTAACATCTCTGTCACTCTTGCAAATTCGAGCGATAAAGAGGCAGATAGCGAAATTTCGGATTCGCATTTCCCGGTAGGTCCTCTGTAAACAAACCGCATTGATATTGTATATCGTTACCCAGCATATCATACATATTATCAGAGTAGTATGAGATAAAAGGTAAAAACTTGCGCGAACGCAATATTTTCTATCGCAAGTTTGGCGCGGCACCGCGGCACCGCAGCACCAGGGCATTTTGTTCCTTTTTAATTTCTTGGCTTTAAATTATCTTAGTCCATCATGTCCACCGTGGGTGGACATTATGTCTTAAGCTCTGGTTTTCTAGGATAGCAGTGCCGTCTCATAGCGGCCGTCTCCATACAAATATACCCCTTTAATATCTCATTAAATATAGATCCTAGCGAAAAAAATGTGAAGAATATTTTTTGTAGTAAATTTTATGGTTATTATCTGTGTATAACGTTTTTGTTACGGCCACCGTTTACGAGTTATTTACGAAAAACTAAAACAAAGGGACCTGAGAATTTATTATTGTAATTAACTTTCCCCCTTTAATATCTTTTTAAATATTAGTCCTAGAGAAAAGTGTTTTACGTGTATTTTGTAGAAAATTGTATGTAGAATATTTTTTGCTATAGGCTACCGTTTACGAGTTATTTATGAAAAACTAAAGAGAGACGTTAAAATTGATTATAAGTAACTTTTCGCTTTAGTATCTTTTTGAATATTGTTCCCAGTGAAAGTATTCTACAAGTTTCTTGTAGATAATTTTGTTAATTATTTATTATAAATCAGATTTTTTTTTGCTATTGGTCATACTTTACGAGTTATTTACGAAAAACTAAAACCAATTAACCTTAGAATGAATTATAATTAACATTCCCTCTTTAATATCTTTTTTAATATTGATCCTTGCGAAAACTGTACTACACCTTTTTTGTAGAAAAAAATTGTGGAGATTATTTACGTTTTATAATTTTTTTTGCTATTGGCCACTGTTTAAGAGTTATTTACGAAAATATAAAAAACGGACCATAGAATTGATTTTAATTAACTTTCCCGCTTTAATATCTTTGTAAATATAGATCCTAACAAAAAGTGTACTGAGTCTTTCTTGTAGATTATTTACGTATAAGAACACTTTTTGCAATGGGCCACCCTTTACGAGATATTTACGAAAAACTAAAAAAATGGACCTTAGATAAACCGACTTCAAAAAGGATGAAATAAAATATTATCCTTTTTAGGGTTCCGTGTTTAAGTATATGCATTACCAACTGATATGTTTGAAGTCGGTGCCAAGCCAAATTTTAAACCATATATTCATAGTGATTTTGGTGCAATTCGATAAAGATGCGGCTATATAAGTATGTACGTTGGATTACCTAACGCAGCGTACTACGTAGGCGAACAACACGCGAATGCGAAGCGGCGCGGCACGGCGCCTTAATTAATCCTTTGATACCTATATGTAAGACGCAGCGTTACACGACAACAATAAACGAACTTTCTGTACACCTCAGAACAGAACACACGGTTGAACCTTCTTGGCGCAGTTCGTACCATGCTTGTCGGCACGTTAGTGTAAATCTAATACGTTTTGTCGTCGTATTTTTTAAAGAGCATTTCTTACTAATTCTTGAACAGTCATAGCACGCAAGTGTCGGATTGGGACTGAGTTATTTTCTGTCGCTTATCCAGAGGACTACATTTCAATATATAAAACAATTCAAGGAACCTTCATGCAAAATTTCAGCTAAAGCGGTTCAGTTGTTTAGCCATGAAAAGGTAACAAAGAGGCAGACATAATTGCTTTCACGTTTATAATATTTGTACAGTTGTAATGGGATTTATAGACATAAAGCTGATTATTTTTGACTGGTATTGTTACTACTTGGAGTACTTGGCTTGGCACCGACTTCAAACATATCAGTTGGTAACGCATATACTTAAACACGGAACCCTAAAAAGGATAATATTTTATTTCATCCTTTTTGAAGTCGGTTTATCTTTTTTTTATAAAAGTTTTTATTTTTCTATTTTTAGTTTTAAGAAATTGTTAAGAGCGTGACGCATGAATGAAAAACATAATCATGTTCAACTATAAATTCGTAAACTTTATTAAATAATCAGAATTTTCCTCGAGTCCGTCTGGGAAATCATTCCTGTCACTAAATCCATTCCCCGCCCCGCCACTGACCCAATCCTGGCATATTAGTGTACAAAGTAAGTTACGAAGAATATTTAGTGTCAAACTCGTGGTTAGGCTACAGTTGCACTACATCAAATTGGTGGTTTCGGGGAGGAAATGCTTGAGTTACTTTAGAAAACACCGAAATTACCATACACGTGCCTTTAAAAATTGAGTAGTTCCCTCAATTCCTCACGGATTCCATCATCAGATCAAAACCAAAAATATTACGAAAACACCTTGGAGAGGTAACTTCTTACAAACAGAAAAAGAATAACTCAAATCGGATCATGGGTGCCGGAGTAATCGCTGAAATCATTATCATCAAAACAATCATCATCATCAGCTCCACTTCATCAAATTGGTGGTTTTCGAGAAAAAATGCTCAAGTTCAAGCTCAAATCACCATACATGTGCCTTTAAAAATTGAGGAGTTCCCTCAATTCCTCATGGATCCCATCATCAGAACAGCACCAGATTAATGTGGGACCACCTTGGAGGTAGTTCCTTTCAAACAAAAAAAGAATTGTTCAAGTCGGATTGTGAAGGCCGTATATTTCTCGCATTTTCACTCCTTGATGTCATATGGTGCGGTTATTTGGGGCAATTCCACGGATGCAAATCGTGTATCAATACTCCAGAAACGTGCAATATGGTTACTGGCAGGAGTTAAACCCAGACACCCTTGTAAGGAACTATTTAAGAAAAATCGATAATGACGCACTACTCACTATACATATTCGAAATATTAATGTTCGTAAGAAAAAACTTGCCACTGTTTAACCGTGTTGAGGTCACGGGCAAATTAATCAGATCCACGGGGAGACTCAGAACAGTGCCGCGACGCATGGCACTTTCATGCAAAAACCCCCGAGTAATCGGCCCGACATACTACGAGCGTCTACCCGCTACATTACGTACTGAAACATCTGACGAAATATTTGAACGTCAACTGAGGGTCCTTTTATTGGATAATCCACTTTATTCAGTAAATGAGTATATGACCTCGACACTTGAAATTGTAAATTGAACTTTGTAAACTTGACATGTTCTCATTTATTGATTCTTAACGAAATATGTATATAACTAGTTATTATTTAGAACATGACGATCAATAGGAGATACTCATACTTAGTTAATAATCCCGTATTTTGTTTTTGACATAAATGCATAAAATTTAATTTTTAATTTAATTTAAAATTTGTAAGACATTTTTTTGATTTGTATCAATTAGTTTATTAAATAATGTTATGTAAATATCTAGTCAATGACGATCATAATATAAATTCATGTAGATTAGTCTAGCATAATTTATAATGTTATTTCATATTATGAGAATAAATATCTAATCTAATCTAATCTAATCTATCTTCAAAACAATCATCATCATCAGGTCCACTTCATCAAATTGGTCGTTTTCGAGAGAAAATGCTCAAGTTGCTTATGAAAACACCCAAATCACCATACATGTGCCTTTAAAAATTGAGGAGTTCCCTCAATTCCTCAGGGATCCCATCATCAGATCAGAACCAGATTAATATGGGACCAACTTGGAAGTAGCTCCTTTCGAACAAAAAAAGAATTACTCAAATCGGACCACGGGTCTCAGAATAATCGGTGAACATACATAAAAAAAAAAAAATAGCCACAACCGAAAACAGAACCTCCTCCTTCTATGAAATTGAAGTCGGTTAAAAACACCCATGACACAGGAACAAATATTTATGTTCATCACACAAATAAATGCCCTTACAGGGATTCGAACCCAGGACCATCGGCTTCACAGGCAGGGTCACTACCCACTAGGCCAGACCGTCGTCTTATAGTAAACCTACTTAAGTCTATTTTCCGGACCGGCTTAAAGTCCAGGGACAGAAGCGCGTTCGTCCAATATTTGAAGGTATGTATTTAATGCTAGCTTCTGTCAATTATGAATCTCTATGATAAATTGTGTCGTTCTCAAGTAAAAGGTACCACATTGTCGCTTACCACAAGGATCCTCTGACAGGTTATTCGTATAGAGATGCAAGCAAATTACATCACCTTTTACTTGAGAACGACACAATTTATTAATATTTTTGTGGGGAAAACAATAACAGCATCAAGAGTCTGATAGGAATCATTTAACGTATACATATTTACATAAATACCTAAGCAAAATCTTTAAGAATCGATATTGATTTCTATGTGTGTCATTTGGGACTGAAATATTTGGATGCCTTTGTTCGCATTTTCCTACTCTACTTCAGTCCTAAATTTGTCCTTATAAACGGCTCAAAACAGTTAAAATCTAAACTGTTATTTCTGGATGCTACACTTGTATTAACTAAATAGGATAAACGTCTGAAGACACTTGCCATCGCCGGATCATTTGGCCGCGTGAAATATGATACCACGACGCCCACCATTACGCAGACAATCATCCCAACGAACGTGTAGTATAAATAGCTCAATCTGTACAGGAAGAATGTCCCCGACCTGTTGGCAACAATAAGTTCAGTGACACACCAAGTTCATAAATTTATTAATCGTAGGTATGTTTTGACCGCATTAACAACCGTTATGCACATACGCGAGGGTAGACATGTTACGGGCAGAGACTAGTAAAATATCTAAGACGAACAACCTCTATGCAACACCGCGTTCCTCGCGTGCCGATTGTCGTCTTAGAAAACTTACTTTTTAATTAAAATATTTATAAATCCGATATAAGTACTAATTAACAAGATGCTCTTGAAATCCGAGCTAAGTGGATACCGGTCAAATTCCACGGTGTGCGCCATCGATACAGGTGATGTCGGCAGTGTGACGTTTGCCTCGCACCCAGCGACAGACACGGGCTTTGTAGGAAACACGATGTCTCCTCTCATCATCGCGGCTTGCGTGCCGATGGACATCCAGCCGACAAACATAGTAGAGACTAGACCACCTGCGAGGGCCCCCTGTAACGTTCAAATAATTGAGAAATTAGAGAATTCGCACCTGACGACTATGGATCATTCAACATGAAAAGGTATTTACCGTTGAGTTAGTCCAAGGTAAAAACAGACCCATAGAAAACAGTCCTAGTAGACTGCCTGCAGTAATTCCAGCCAAGCTCTTACCAGCCTGAATCAAAGCGCCCATGTGTTCTACCAAAAACACGAGCACGACACAAATGGCACCTGTCAAGTAATTAAACACCGCTTATTCTGTTTCTTATAATTTTGTTCTACAATTTATTTAAAATGTAATTTGTATAGTGAAATATTTTTTTACCAATTACTACAACGATGATTTTCATGATGAAGCTTGCAGTTTTTTCTGATATTGGCTTGTTGTATGCGGGTCTGATAAGATCCTCAAAAATTACACCGCAGAGTGAGTTTAATCCAGTTGACATTGAACTAAAACGTAATTTCAATAATAATAAACACTTGCAAAGGAAACGCGGTAAAATTGTGAAATAAGTTCAGAAATGTTTTCTGGTATAAAAAAAGTTAGATGTATCCTTATATTTTTCCTGTAACATTTATGATAATGTCTGTGGTAAACTTCGGAGAAAGTCATAAATCAATTTTATTACTGTATAAAAATATTTAAGAATATGCAACTCTAGCTCTTTCATACGATATGATACCCCTTTGAAAGACTTTGAAATTTTGATATCAAAATTGAGTTCAAGTACAATTCCTTTGTTTTTCATAAATCATTATATAATCTATAAATTGTATATACAGATGTCAATCACAATGAAAAAATCAACGATCCGTTTTTTATTGTGGTACGTCCCACAATAAAAAAGGAAAAATATATATTAACATTTAATCATTATATACTTAATTTAATTTTATGTATTATTACACAATAATTAATACATTATCGCAGATAAGAAATTTGTTCTAGCAAAACAATTTATCTTAATTCTGGCCGTAATTTGCGGTTTTTAACCCATCATATATGCGGTTTATGATGATAGTATACATAGATAAAATACTTTTAATCTTTACAGGGATAGCATTAAAATAAAAACTTAATGTAATTAGAATTTGAGCGGGATTCTGTCTAACTACGAAATCGTGTCAAGGTCTAATATAACAATATCAAAATATTAACATATTGTTAGGGCAAGGTCGTAGTGCTACATATAGCAATAGTTTTCCGGTATGTAGTGAAAAATAGTAAAAAAATACATGCCTTAAAGCTGCGCTAAATACCCCACTCATAAAAATTCCTGGCAGCGCCGGTATTGTTCCGGTGAGCTGCATCACGAAGTATGGAAGCAGCTGATCACTCTTCCTGATCGCCCCGGTCTGGAGCGGGTCGCAACTAGAGAACGTGGCGTAAATCACTAGGCCGGTGTAACAGCAGAGGCTCACAATCATGTAGATACCAGCGGCCATTATGAATATAGTTCTGCACCAAAATACGGATAGATTATATTTTCTTCGGTTACCGCGATAGTCACTCATGAAAGTCATAAAATAAAACTATTAACACATATATCGCGTTGAATTGAAAATACATCCCGCGACGAATATATTTTTTAATACAGTTGCTCAAAAAGTGCTACTTTACGTAGCTGTTTAGCGTGCGGAAAGTTGGTTTTCGCGAACTAGTGCTTTTTACTTTTCCAATTTTTTTTAAATTTATTATTGTTCCAAGTCATGACTACTTATTGATGAGTGTTAATATTAGTTTCCTTTAAACGTCGTAATCAACATAAAAACCTACTGTTAATGTAAGAATACGAAAAATATACACATTTCATATTTTATTACTTTTCATCATTATAACACGTCTTTTTTATATATTGACTATTAAAAAACCGTTCTTAATAAGTTGTCTGAATGGAACGGAACGCCTGTCAAAGAAGAGGCGTTTTTTCATTCTGCTTTAAGTTTCCAAAGGCAACATTCGATATTGTTTTTATAAATGTACGATACACAAATAATCGTAATTAACGACATTTGGGTAATAATAGTACAATGTTTTATATTTACAATTGTTTCTGTCTTATAGAAAATGCATAAAAAATATATATAGAATGCACTAGAGGCCAAGTGGAGCGGAAAAACATTTTAGGAAATATTTTGGACAGCGCATTATCCTTGAATAACCGCTATCAGAAGGTGCTGAGAAAATGTTTACATATTATAAAAAATATCTGGAACTTAGGTCTGAAGGTTAGTTACACACGTGAACTCCCCTATGAGGCTGGCATCGTCACCACGAGTGTACGGAAGCCTCTATAAAAATTAAGAATAATAAAAAAAAAAAAACTCATTGAAGTGGGTTCAATAATAATAACACCCAGATAAAAAAAAACACCTCTTCATAATGTCAATGTCACAGAATTAATAATATAAAAGTTTCGAATTCCTTACTTGTTGTTTTTCTTATTTTTTCGCAACTGTATTAAAAACGTCGTTCGATACACGTGCGGAAATGTCATTATTCACTCGTCCCGAGTCTCGGTACTCGTGAAATAAAACATTCTTTCCGCACTAGCATCGAAATGTACTATTTCCTCAGTCTTCCGTTGACCACGAAAGCTTGTAACGGTTCTCAGGATGTATTTTTAAATTCATTATACACAATATACTCCATTTCAATATTTTTAAATATTTCATACAGATAGGCCAATCAAATTAGATCCAAAAATAGCATTTTGAGGAATTAAATCCCAGCAAGCTGGAGAATGGTTTTAATACTTTCATTTGGTCCTAAATGCGTGTAATCCGAGTTTGCTCAATCCCAAGAGATGTGCATAAATTTTGGGAGGTTTAGATTTTTTTTTTCTTGGATTGCCAAACCACTCGATGTAGAAGGAACCTACAATCAATTACAAGGGCACTACCAGCAAGTTTTGGTGGATCAGACACTGTTTAAAGGCCGTTTTCGGATTTTCAACATGATTATACCAAAAAAAAATTGCCATTTTTTACAAACTTCGACTACGAATTCATATTAAAGCACCTTTCGGACCCTCAGATATCAATTTTAAACAAATCCGTCGGACGTACCGTTTTCGATCTTGTACAAGCAAGAAACTGAAAAAGAGCAATAGATTATGCACACCTCCTGGTCCATCCCAAACTCGGATTATACGGATTTAGGACCAAATGAAGGTACCTATTAAAATGATTTCCAGCTCAATGGGAATTAATTCTTCGAAAAAATCTAATGCCTATGGTAAACTATTACAAATTCATTTGTCATTTCAGCATGGATTAAAATAATGAAAACTAGAGACTGAAGCTATTTAGTCCAAGGCCGGATCTACACTTGTAAGTTTTACTCACGTAATTAACTTACGCGAGCAACTTATGGTGAATTTGCAAATGTAAACACCCTCGTAAGTCGCTTATCATAATTTTCTCCTAGTTACGGTAGTTGTAAAAATTATAAGTGTAAACTGCTTTGAGGTTGCTCACGGAAGCATTTCTCGACTTATCGAATTAAAGTTACTACGTTAAGTAAAGTTACTTACGTAGGTTTTTGCTGTGAAATATAGTTTAAGCAAACACGAGTCAGGTTGCCATCTGAGGTGGAAAAGCTAATTATTTCTTTTGAATCATAATTATATTTGTAATTTTTAGCTTATATGATTTTTATTGTATGTAGGTTAGTTTGTTTCAATGGGCCTTAGTTGCCTGAATATGATATTTCACTTAGACTATAAAAAGTAAGACTATGAAGATCGGATCAAACAAACTTAGTGCATAAATCATTAAGGCGAATCAAGTGGACGACCGCCCCGAAACTGTCTGTCTTTCCATACAACTATAGACCCCAACTTTGGGTACAAATCAAATTATTTTATTAAATATTTTGATATGTGTTTGTGTGTGTGAGATGAGATGATGTGCTTTCAGTTTTTAGCCATAATACCTATTTTCCTCTCTCGATGGACATTTAAGAAAAAAAAAAGGTTTAATTTAATGTATTTAATCGTATTTATGTTGATTATATGAAATTTGCATGGAATTTGTTTTACGCTCCAAACTCTTGTACCTACAACCAAAATTTCCAAATCCGTCGGATTTCATTGACTAAAAGTTGGTTTCGGTAGGTACTTACTCCATTCTTAACTTAAAAAAATACAAATTTAAAAATGCACCTTGTTCCTCTCTGTCATCCATTTAAGTTGACTTTTAAAATAATATTATGCAGCTGCTAATTTGACTTTACGACATGAGATGGCATTTTAAATTATGATTTCAGTAATTATGGTGTAAATGGTCTTGTTATAATTTACGTAAGTAGATCTCACATAACTTTTGTAAGTGTCACTTACTGTAATTTTATTTTTAGGTGTAAACTCAGTCGTAAGTTACTTACATACATTTTACGTTAGAAGCTTACAAGTCTAAATCCGGCCTAACTCAATTCACATTACAGTTGAGAATTTGTCGAACATTTTTGCAAGTATGGATCCATACTCTTCTTCCATTCATTGCCTTACTGTGTCAGTACCGACATGTGTTGAATTTTTAAACGTAACTTACATTCGCGCCCTTTTCAATGACGATAAAGCCAGACATCTCTGCATCATCGCCTGATTGACAGAACATGACGCGAGCCAACTGAAGAAATTGCCGAATACCGTTGTCCAGAATGTGTGCCTTATAGTTGGGTCGGGATCCATACTAAAACAATTATACACACGCAGATCTGACTACATTTAGTAGTGATAGCGGTTCGCCAAAAAACGCTGCTAATGGTGTTAAAGATATAAAAATCGGCACGATTGATCTTTAGTCCATATAAATTAATTTGACCCAAAGCACCAACAAATGAAATAAAAAGGAGAGGAGTTCAGACGTCATCTTTTTTTGTATGGATTTTTTTTTGTTTAGAAACCTATCGTGTGTTATATTAAATGAAAGGGCATTCTGAGCCGGTTCTAAAAATGTATCACATCATTACATTTTATTCACGTGTTTCAAATTAAAATAAAAATTTTTCTTTCAAAAACGGTTCGGCGGCCGGCCTGGATGGGATCTCGCCCCAACATTTGAAGGATCTAATTTCTCATTCCGTGGGCGACGCAGGTGTGCAGCTTATCAGTTCCCTTACTAAATTAGTAAATTTTATGTTTTCAGGCAAAATTAACACTGAAATCCTCCCTATTCTATACGGTGCAAACCTGATCGCCCTAACCAAAAAGGACGGAGGGGTGAGACCCATTGCTGTGGGGTCTACTTTACGACGTCTGGCATCAAAAATTGCGGTTAGACACGTTAGATCAAAATTGCAGTCCCTTTTTGAACCAATACAGCTAGGTTTCGGCACGAAAGGTGGGTGCGAGGCAGCCGTCCATGCCCTAAGGACCTACCTTTCACTCAATGATTGCGAAATTGTAGTCAAAATTGACGTTAAAAATGCTTTTAATTCGGTTAGTAGGGACACTTTGCTGACAGAAGTAAAGGACAAAATTCCTGAGCTATACAATTACCTTTTCTTTTGCTATTCAAACTCATCTAAATTAATGTACAAGTCACATGAATTATCTTCTGAGGTTGGCTGTCAGCAGGGTGACCCTCTCGGGCCAGCAATTTTTAGTTTGGCTATAAATCCAATTATTAAAAATTTAAAATCAAAATTCAATGTCTGGTATTTAGATGACGGAACTCTAGGAGGCGACGTGAATACTGTGCTCTCTGATTTGTCTTTTATTAAGAGTAGTTTCGAAAATATTGGTTTAGAACTGAATTTCAGCAAATGTGAACTCTTTATTCAAAAACCTTCTTGTTCTTTGGCAGACTTACAACCCAAATTTGACGATCTGGCTCCTGATATCAAATCAGTAGACAAGTATTCTCTTTGCCTCCTGGGATCTCCTATATTCGAAGAATCTTTTCCCGGTTATATTTCTAACTCTATAACTAAATTCAAAAGTCACACGAATCGCTTACTCGAAATTAGCCCTCATTATGCTCTTGTGATTCTTAAATTTTGTCTTTTTGTCCCTAAATTTACATATGTGCTCCGCTGCTGTCCTTTTTGGAAATATCAAAATTTATTGTCGCCTTTAGATGATTTGATCAAAATTAGTTTAGAGACTATTCTAAACATTCAGCTAAGTGAGCCTTCCTGGTCTCAAGCGTCCCTCCCTATTCGGTTTGGAGGTTTAGGAATTCGCAAAATTTCCAGTGTGGCTTCCCCAGCCTTTTTGGTGTCCACTCATAGCACGTCTGGTCTCATAGGAAATATTTTAAGGGCTTTGCCCACAAACTGTGAGATTGCGGGCTTTGAGGACGCCAAAAATGCTTTTAAAATTGCTTGCCCGGGAAAACAATTTCCAGACAACCCAAATTCACAAAGGAGTTGGGATAATGTTTACTGTGATTTAACTTACAATATTCTCCTAAACAACTGTACAGGTCCAGACCGCGCGAGGCTTTTGGCGGTCGGAGCCCGGGAAGCGGGTTACTGGCTACATGCCCATCCTTCGCCTAATACTGGTACTTTCTTGGATCCGGCCTCCCTTAGACTGGCGACTGGTTTGCGACTCGGGGTTTCGGTGTGTACGCCACACATATGCTCTTGTGGCACGGACGTGGACCGACTGGGACACCATGGATTATCTTGTCAAAAAAGTGCCGGCCGTTTTTCAAGACATGCGTCGCTTAATGACATAATCCGTCGGTCTCTTGCCACCATCAATGTACCCGCTCTTCTTGAGCCGACTGGCATTATCAGAGATGATGGCAAGAGGCCCGATGGGATGTCCTTGGTTCCTTGGAGCTTGGGACGGATGTTGGTGTGGGATGCTACCTGCGTAGACACACTGGCACCGTCCCACCTCCAACGGACTAATGTAAAAGCGGGCGGAGCGGCGGAAAGCGCCGAAATTTTAAAACGTAATAAATATAAGAGCCTCGGTAGAGAGTATCATTTCGTTCCATTTGGAGTTGAAACTCTAGGTCCATGGGGTCCCAGCGCGCATAAGTTGTTTGCAGAAATCGCGAAGCGTCTGGTTGACGTAACTGGTGACCGAAGAGCTGGCGGCTTTCTCGCACAACGTATCAGCATTGCGATACAGCGGGGAAATGCCGCCAGCATCCTTGGTACAATGCCTCAAGGGCCTATTTTAGATTTAAGCTAGTTATTAATTTCGTTTACGTAGTACCACTGTATATATCTTGTATGTAAATAAATGTATTTAAACCCTCTATAAATAAAAATAATTTTCAAAACATACCAAGTTTGGGTTCCTTCAGATACGATACCGTTGAATTATTTTTTGTAAAATATACCACAAATAATACCTTATATCCTAATCCTATGATATTTAATCCCAAGAAAGCAATTTTGAAAATCATTTCATTTTTTTTATTTTTCAAATATTGAAAAATTATACACAAGAAATATTTAAAAAAATTCTTAATGAAATTATTTTCAAAATTGCTTTCTTGGGGTTAAATATGAAAATACTACGTATCATTTGTGGTATATTGTACAAAAAAATCTGTTAGGTATATCGTATCTGAAGGAGCCCAAACTTGATATTTTGTGTGAAAAAATAAACAAACTATACCAACTGATGAAAACGCGCAGTTAAAGGATTGTGTGGTTATTACGTATAATTTTATGATTTATATATCAATTGGAAAATTAAAACAAAAGTACTTAATTAAATTATTTTCAAAATGGCTTTCTTAGGGTTAGAAATTTTTTTTCTATACAAAAAAAGATGACGTCATAACTCCTTTACTTTTTATTTTATTTTTTGGTACTTCTGGTCAAATTGAGTTATATGGACTAAAGTTCAATCGTGCTGATTTTGATAGCTTTAACACCACTTTGACTATAGTTTTTGTTGCGTTTAACGTAAAAACGAAAATAAGGTAGTGGGGTACACTGAGGCCATATGAGTAGCTTAACTTCAAATACGGGTAAATCCGTGAGATTATGCGATTTTGGTATTAAGAAAAGGTAATAGGGCAGATATTTGCTGAGAGGGTCGAATGGATTTACCCGAGTTTGAAGTTAAGAGACACATATTGAAGTTAAGATTTGATTTACTGTCAAAGGTTTAGGTAGGTGATCGCTTATTTTGTGTGAATATTAATATAACATATAATATAACTGTTACTAGTTCAAGTCCTTAACACAAACCGAATTAATCACATTGCTATATGGTTAGGATATACATTTAGGAAACCGGCCTTTCTGGATAAGTGTTTTTCATCGAAAAGTTAGCAGCAACAGCAGACGCCAAAATTCTGGATAGGTTTTTCATTAATGCAGTATACAGAGCGTCCCAAGACTATGGGACATGAAGGGAAAGTACCTCAAATATCGTAGATAGGCTATTGAGGCTTTTAAGATACTATGTTACTTAGGAAGACTTATTTTTTTTTTAACTTTATTGCACAAGAACAAGTACAAAAGGCGGACTTAATGCCTTGACGCATTCTCTACCAGTCAACCACTGGGCCAAACAGAAATTAGTTAAGGCGGGTGCAGTGCGATGCGAAAAAAAATGTTCTAAACATAAATTCTAATACTAACGCCAATATACAAACTAGTAATATTTTACAAACTAGTAATATTACTTATTATTTTTTGTCCATTAAGTCGGTTTGATTCCCAGACGAAGCAAGTAATTTTTAGAAAATTTTTGAATGCAGTATTACTAACTTTTTAAAATAACATAAAGTCTTCTTTCAGCAAAATATCCTATCTACGACATTTAAGGTACTTTCCCTTGACGCCCTGTATACCTGCTAATACAATATTAGTTACTTGAAAAACTCCAGTCGCTGCCCTTCTTCGTTTATAGCAATGACATTCTTCACCCCACCGAGTCTCCATGTTCCGTATATCAACACGAATATGACGCCAAAATACATGAGTACCGTTTGAAGGGTGTCCGTCCACACGACTGCTTTAAGTCCCCCCTGAAATCATCCAATAAGTAATAAATGGGTCTTGTAAAACTTGCAACAGTTTTATTTATCAGTTTTATCACTAGCTAGCAACTGACCTCGTCTTCATCCACGTGGAGCTCATGATTTCGTACATGACTATATCCTTACTTTTATAGGATAGGTCAGGCAACGAATGCTTAAAAAAGTTATAGAGAGAAATGCTTGGAACACAATTTTTGACTTCGTAACTTTGTTTGGGCTAGTTAGAAGGTGAACATATAAAAAGTCCCCGGCCGTAGCCCTTAAGCCTGCGGGGAGAGGGGGGTTTGAAGGTCCCATTTTTCGATTTTTCGATTATATCTCGGAAACTATGGGTCTTAGCGACATGGTCACTTATAAAAAATGATAGTTGATTTAATTTGTTACGTTTTATTTAGTCAAGTTTTTCGATATCTTGTATAGTTTTTGAGATATCCGCTCTTGGAAATTATTTAGGATTCTTAATTTTATCTTGATATCTACATCAGTGAAGCTGCTAGGCCGTGTTTGGTATCGTTTTCATATAAATCGGGGGTGCTAAATTCATTTATGGTATCACATTGACACCATTCCGAAGTAAAAACAAAATTTAAAAAAATACTTTTTTTTAAAACTCCTCTTATTAAAATTATACCATATTTAAATTTGGTACAGAGATAGTTTGAGTCCCGGAATAGGACCGGATAGTTTTTATAACCGAAATCATTATTTGAGGGTGTGAAAAGTGGAGTTGAAGTTTGTATGGGGAATCAATAACTGCTGAATCGATTTAGATGAAATTTGGGATGGTCTCCATCTTTGGTTCAGATGAAAATGATACCAAACATGACTTCAAACCTAAACTTAAACAGTATTAACCTCAGGAATTCAGCTTCGGCGAAGAAGCTGAATTCCCCCTACACCCCATTTCACACTGAACATGAACATCATATAAAATAACAAGAACTAAATTTGCCTGTAATGCGTGTAATGAATATATAACCGCACGACATGTAACATTTTTGTATTTTTACTACAAGCAGGAAGATACCTAGTACAGCGAGTAAGATCCTATTGTGCATGACCTTAATCCGTATAAACTTCTAGCGCCCTTCTTTGTTACTGCGAGACTTTTTCAGTGAAAATGAATATTGATTTCTTGCACTCGCTCGCTTTAGCGCAACGCAAGCCTGCGAAAACTGAACTATATGGACGAACAAACTAGTAAATTTAAATTATATTCGCATTAACTTGTTACCGCTGAATAAAGGACTTGACACTGTAGGGAACGTACGTGGGATTGTGCGGTATACCTACCTTCGTATTGTATATACTTACTACAGTGGTGTAAAATATGCAAACGATGCATACTATCGGTGTAATTAGGTGAAGATTGATTCCGGTAACTGAAAAAAAAAAAAAACAATACTTACATAGGCGCGTGTGTAGCGGAATACGCATTAATTAACTATGCTTATACTTTTTAAATGTGTGTTGCTAGTCTTCAACTATTTGATATTTTTTACCAAAAATAAAACAACTGATGGATACCTTGACTAAATGCCAAAGCCGGCACATATATTACTATTGGAATGTAGAGCATCATTTTCACAATAAAAATTATTGATCCCAGTAGCCTAACGTTGTGGCAAAATCGCAGACGTAAGTACTGAAAACAGAGGAGAATTGGAAACTGAAGTTAATTTGCCTGTTTTAGTGTAGTGTTGTGACTGAGATATCAGATAAGCGTAAAATAATACGTGGTACTGACTATAAATACAATGTTTACATTTTCACGCATAAATATTTAACTCATACACAACAAAAACACTGTATTGTGTTCAATATCTACATAAATCATGTACTGATTAAAAACGCAATGCATGCACGGTAAAATTCGTTTATGTTTAATTTTGTCAAAATGGAGCTTCTCTTTTAGTCAATATTTGATTTAGTAATGTGTACGTTAAACTGACCTCATAGGTAGATGTTATTTGAAGATTGTAGAAAACAGGAAGATAAATGAAGGCAATGGCAACAGATACTGCCCATTCTGAAAATACTACAGCCCATAACTGTGTTCCGTATGTGTACATTTCTGCAGGCAATCCCAACAGGGAGATACCGGATACATAACTGCAATAGGAATAATATAACTTCTAAATGTCACCTATAAATCAGTATACCTAATATAAAACTAGTGAACGTATTTAACACTATTTTACCTGGCTATCAGCGACATAGAAATTGGGAACATGCCCATAGTTTTGCCTCCCATCAGGTACTCGGCCGTGGTATTTTGCTTCTTGCTAGCAAAGCAAGCAAAGTAAATGCCGATAAATGCTGAAAGTAACAGCATGGCCCCGAACACCAGATAGTCCAGCCAGTCGAAGTAAACCATCGACGACATATTGCACAGGTCTCGTTTCGGCAGTGGCACGTCTGATCAGCGGGGCACTTAAACTACATCTCAGAGTAGAATGGACATTTACCGAGCGGATCTTGCAGCTTGGACGAGCTATATTTATACTTGGAAGGATCTCGGACAGGCACGGAGGGATGAGGATGTTAATTGGCTAGTTACCGGTGTCGCGGCGGTCGGCGGCCGCTACGCGGCTCGCGCGCACGTCTCTCGGATCGCGCGGTGAACGTTGCCTGCCACCTACCTGAGGTATACCATCTACCGTCACATAATATAAACGTTATCCGCTAACGTATCTTTCTGATTTTTTAGGGATCGGTACCCAATGATTTCGCTGTCCGTGTGTCTGCCACCGGGTTGTACTTTTCGTGAACCGTAATCCGCTATGATAAGGTGATTATTAGGCATTTTCTATTAGCGGATTATATGTAATAGTTAAACACAGATCTAATCAAGCGTATGTATTATGTTACGGAACCCTTAATTTTGAGAGGTCCCACACATGTACATGGACGGTCATTAAAGTCTGCCACGATTCTGGAACCGCCGGAACTGCCGGTATGAATTGAAATCAGAATAGGTACATATAATTTTTTTTCATTATATTATAGGTAAATAATATTTCCGTCTCAATAATACATGATATTGTTTATAGCAGTTTTAATTATAAGGATGATTTAAGTACAATAATCTGGCTTAAACATTAATAACACGTAAAATATAAATATATACAAGCTGCGCTTGATGTACGCTTGTAATAAACTTTCAATGACTAATAACAGTAGGTACAAAAATTGTGTGACCTTATGCCTAGTGATATGAAATGAAGGAATATGTTGTACCTACCATGCTACATTTCCACTTACTAAGGTAGAAGAACATAAGGCCCAGTCGAAGGAACCAACCCTTTTAGTTACAGTTCTGTAAAATAGCTGTAATCATCAATCTAAACTTATCATTATTCATTATCTTCACTTCCTTCTCGATTAGTTATTGTAACAGGTACATGACTCTACAATTTTAATTTTAATAACTAAATCTAGCAATAAATCTGAAAGTAATCCCCACTAACCTAAAACAGAGTTTTCGAAACTCATATAATTTAATATACAATAAATATAATTATTCCGGTGTTCATCACCTTCATATCTTTGAGTCATCTCTATGCTTTACTTATTAATAAATAACTATTTGATTTACTCATTGCAATTAACAATAATATTGTCTAACAAGTTTACTTAGGTACGCAGACCCATCCAATACACACATGCGCCTACGGGTCGTCTAAACGACACGTCAGACGGGGAAGTGCCTACTGATCATACTTGGGATCCATTTCAGAAACAGTACCTACCAGTCTAGTATAACGAGATTTACGAGTGTGCTGCCATTGCAACCTTACAACACAACGGTCAAAACACACGTGTAATAGTATTTCATTTGTACGGTTACGCGGAAACGAGCCAATGGAGCCCTATAACTTGTTTTTAATTTTACATTACAAAAAGATTTTACAGTTGTTTCATGTACAATTTCGTGATCCAATTAATTCTAAATTCAATTATATTTATTATTAATAGGAATTTACCAAAATTGTAGCTATACCGACAAAGAATGTACCTACCTAGGTTTCTTAAGGACCGCGCACTAAATTCCGCAGTGATTTGCCGGATAGGAATACAATAGTAAACTATTATTACATTTATTACTCTGTCGAAACCAGGACACAGCTCTGGCCCTACTAATACTGTATCACGTTATAAGATAAGATACCTGCTTATAAAGTGGACTCTATAGAACGGAGGTGCAAATTGAAATACTCGGCGGAAACATGACAAATATACTGGTATGCATAATAGAAGGCTTAACTTTCGAGCAGGTGGTGTGAATGGCTTGCATAGGTATATGACCAAATAAGACCTCAAATTGTTTAAGCCAGACGGCCGAAGTTAATTAATATTTGCGTATCAGAAAAAGCTTAATAGGTTATGGCATTTTTTTTTTAAATCTTCCTAGCCTAGTATTTTCAAAGGAATCATGTCTACTGAATACGACTATCGTGTCGTTATCGAGACACCTCGATCACAATTTTTGTATAATAAAATAAATTTTAGTATTAAAAGACACTTCTAAGATGCACTGGATTAATCGCTTACATACTTTAAATCCATCTAATTAGAACTTCGAATCGTACCCACTACGAAAACAGTACGAAAAGTAAGTATTTATTTACCTTACTTCCCTGTTTGGCTGGTCATATATAAACAACTACATGTGCAAGAGTGACAATCCTTTTTTACAAATCTAGATCTCTATCTAATAAATCTATAATCTGTCGATTCGAAACAAGGTAGGATCTACAATAAAGATTTTTTTAACACTCACTTTACTAGATAATATATCCATCAATTGTTTAGATCCCGTACAAGAATTGCATTGGTTAACTTCATCACAGGTCTGTAAATCACTTCCAGTTTATATTTTCGTATATGTTTCTGAGGTCGATTCGCACTGGCCGCACGCACACCCCATCTGTTGGGAGGTCGCCGGGGCCTGGGTGTCAAACAGGCGATGACGGCGGGGTGGTTTCGCAACAGTTTCTCTTTCGTTTTCATAGAATAAGCCAGGCATGTTAGAGGTGATGCAGGCCATGTTCATCTCGTGTTATATGTCTGCCGGGGAGGAGAGGTCGAGACGGGAGCGGCGACGGTCGCGCGTGCCCGCCAGCTGGCCCGAGGAGGATCGCTGCAGAGACGAGGATCGGGCGCGCGCCGGCTCCGACTTTGACTTCTTCACCTTGCTGTCACCGCTCGCCGGTTGCTTGCCTTTCAGCGATGACACCGACACAACCACGTCAGTTGATACACCGTCATGTTCTGAAACACATTCGTTTTTTGATTTTATACGTATTCAGTTTTAGACATGATACCTATATATGATACTAGCGACCCGCCCGGGCATCGCATGGGTAGTTCAACTAATTTACACAACCCCTTAACAAAGTTTACATATAACCTTCCTCTTGAATCACTCTTATCTATTAAACCGCACCAAAATCCGTTGCGTAGTTTTAAAGATATAAGCTTGCATAGGGACAGACATACAGACAGCGGAAAGCCACTTTGTTTTATACTATGTAGTGACGAATGTAAGGCTGTTTCTATTGGTACCGACCTGTTCGCTTGATGACTTCGCCCGCATTATTCAAAAAGAACTTTGGCTTCGATTCCTTAAGCGATTCCTGTGTAATTAGTAGAATAATTTAGAACAAATAGAAGTAACAACATGTACATACACGTATCTACACGTAAAGAAATAAGTTTTTGACGTGTACCTTTGATTTACTAGATTTGGAAGCAGAGTCAGTGCTTCCGCGCCACCACGGTCACTGAATCTCACAAAAGCCCCTCCCGGGCTCCTTGCCGGGGGTGGAGGCTTCGCCCTCGATCGCCTCGCCCTCGGGCTTAGGCGAGCCCGTACCAGACGTGGCGCCGCTGATCAAAACAATTTTGTATTTTTAATAAAAATGTTTTAATATAGGTAAACAATATTATTTTGTGAGGCACTGACATATTAAATATAATAAACCGGGTCACTCACGTTTATAAAGTCGTTATGGAGCGAAACGAATGAATGTATGAAGTGACCCGACATTTTCGGATAATTCGGATTAATCAAATTAATTGTATATTATTAGGAGTGTTTAGTACTTACGTCATATCTACTCGCACAGTGTTATTGTTCTGTTGGTTCCGCATGGCCAGCGTAGACACCATGGGTGGCCGTTGTGGCTTGTTCGCTAACAACCTTTCGATTTCAGCCATTACTAAGGGCGTTAATTGCGGGACAATCTGTACCAAAAGTGGAAACATTAAACATTAACTGGCACTGAAACGACTAAACCTTTGGCGCCGAATGATGGTCCCTATGACAGTATTAAAATATGGAATAGCTGTCACGTAAAACTAACATTCCAAATTTCAAATCAATAGCTTCAGTAGTTCTCGAGATATTTATAGGTAGTAATGTGACAGACAGACAGACGGAAAGAGTCGCACCATAAGCCACCTTTTTGGTACCAAGAGGATATAATAGGATAGAGCGGTACTGTCATAGTAAATTTTGTAGCCACAGTAATTTCACCGCCATCTATCGACACACGATTAAAACTAAAAATAAAAATTGCATGCAAGTTCTTGCTAGTCTAAACCTCGCTTAACGTAAAATTATCAGATACTCAAAACGACGGGACTTAATCGCGTAAAAACAGTTTTTAATTTACCTCCGACGTTTCGAGGGCGGCGGACAAGACTCCGAGACCACGGGGACAACGCCGTCCTCGAAACGTCGGAGGTAAATTTAAAACTTTTTTCGCGATTAAGTCCCGTCGTTTTGAATAATAATGAGTAAAACTCGTGAAAGTTTAAATCAGTATAGATACGTTCATGAAGTTATACATATGGATACGTCAAAGCCTCGAATTCTCAAAATTAACTCAAAAGTCTGTAGTTGTGCGAACCCTATAAAAAGTAGACTACAGTCATCACTAAATAGAATAGGTACGTTAAAATTATTAAAAGTTACTTATCACAAGCCTCATAGTAACGAGTATCGTACCTGTAACGCGTGAATGTTTTCTTTAAATTGTTCAACGCTAGTGGCGCCTAAAAGCAGGCAATTGACTGACTCATTTTTCAAGCACCACGCCACAGCCAGCTGACTCATCGAGCAATCTAAAATAATGCATGTTTATTTAGACACTTCTTTGACAGTCTGATACGAGATCAGACCGTCCATTTACCAAGGATTTGTCAACCAACATAGAGGTACATACTTAGTGAATTTGCGAGATTCGATAGGTCACGTAACTTGTCTCCATATGTCCGAGGTTCTTCACCTGTCACCTGCTCCTTACTACCGGAGCTTCTCACCTGGCAACAGTAATACAGCACAAATTTAGATTTTTTTGTAGATACCACGTAGAGACAGACAATACATAATAAAAGCTCTTAGAAATTGCAGAGTTTTCGTAAGGCAACGACGAGACGAGAGGCATATCGATTGGGAACACTATTTCCTTTATTTACTTTGTTCTGGAGGAACAGAAATTTCAATTTACAAAACAAAATCCTTTTTAGAAGATAAGAATCCTTATTCTATTCAATTGAGTCGCTTAACTTCAAACTCGGGTAAATCCATCTCAGAGATTATGCGATAAATGCGATTTTTAACCGACTTCCAAATCTCAAAAGGAGGAGGTTATCAATGCGGTTGTTTTTTTTTTGTTTTTTTTTTAAATGTTTGTTACTCCACATCTCCGTCATTTCTGGACTGTTTTAGAAAATTCTTATTTTGATTGTAAGTACATACATACAGATTGGTCCCGTTTTTGTCAAAACGCAGTTCTGATGATGGGATCCAAGAGGAATCGACGGACCTCCTCAAATCGTAAAGGCATACTTATAGAGATTTTTGTATTTTCATCAGAAAATGAAGCATTTACATTAAAAACTGTCGCATTTGAATAAGTGGAATTGCTGATGATGATCAGAACGGAACTCTTCAACGACGCATAATACACGTACACGTTTGGCGATTTCGATTTCGACTTGGACTGGGACCCGGACACGGACCCGGACTCGGACTCGGATCCGGGTCGGACCCGGACCTGCAGCGGTAGCACGGTCGCATTTTTATCGCTGGTCACTATGACTGTCACGTTCTAACAAGTATGTAAATGCGAAAGTGACGGGCATAGTACCAGGCGATAAAAATGGAACCATGCTGCGCCGCGCCCGCTGAACTCGGACCCGGAGAGTTATATTAACTGCGACCCTTACAAAAACGATATGCTACTATATAAGTGGGTTAGGTTAGGTTTGAACTGCGGTCCTCACAGAACCGAACTGCTATCAGAGAAGTGGGTTAGGTTAGGTTAGAACTGCGACCCTTATAGAAACGAAATGCTACTAAATAGAAAAACGTGACGAAATGGATTAATTATACTATATCTGGTGATCAATTAAATACCAGCCAATAATTTTAATGGCATTTTAAACAGTTTTAAGATGTCTACGAGTTTTTTTCTGTTAAAGATTATGGTATTAAGAAAAGGTAATAAGGTAGACATTTGCTGAGAGGGTCGAATGGATTTACCCGAGGTTGAAGTTAAGCGACAGAATTAATCATTAAAATTATATTAATTGTGTGTTTTTTTTGCGTATTGGTCAACAAAATTTGTCATTCTAGTGGACAATAGTTAACATCTCATACCCTCCTGGGGCCCTGCGTAATTTTTTTTGTACATATTCTACAATCTATTTTGAACTTTTATTGAATAACTAAGTAATATTCAAAACAAAACAGCTGCTTCAGTGTCTCAGGAGGATACAGCTTAATAGAAAAAGTAGATAGGTACAGTCGAAAGCAAAAATATCGATCCAGACAAATGGCTCAAAATATGTGAACACGACTTTATTGTCTAAGGTGTAAGAGCGTACACATATTTTTGAAACTTTGGGAATGTATATATATTTATGCCCTTGACTGTACTCCTTTAAGCGGATAAGTTCTTCAATCAGAAATTTAGAGTTTATAGACCTTAACTTTGACTATATCTACAGGGGACAGGGACCTAAGTGCGATGTAACACGTTAAGAATACTAATAGGTAAGTGCAGGCAACTTACGTCTGGTACAGCCAGGTCCTCCTCGCACCAACTGAACGTGCTGTATTTCCTATTGAACCGCGACTTGGCGAAGAGCCCCGTGATCTCCTCGCGGCCCAGCCCTTTGCCGGTCGTTATGGCCGACCACGCCATCATTCCTGAAATACGCATAAGCCTTAATAAAGTCTAAACAATAGGAAATATTCATATAACCAACGTAATGAGCAGGTATTTGTTATACTTGTGTTACTTTATATTACTGTGTTAGAGAATATTCATGAACAAACTGCATGTCATGAGTCTTCGTGAGTTTTCATGGGTACGTATAATTATATTGACCTCATGCACGTAACACAATATTGTATACCACGCATTAAAAACTGTAATTTTTACCGTATTCCTATGCAAAAAATTCTAAATTCGAGGGTCTATTTTCAAATGAGCATCTTTTGCTGTCCCAGGGCTATAATTCCAAATACATTGAACAAACAGTATCGTTATGGGTATATTTTCATTACATATGTATTTAAGTAATAAAAAAATATACTTAGGTATGTATTGTTATTGTTTGTGACAAAATCGAACTTCAAACCCTAAAAACGACGAAATCTACCGCTATTTCGAGTGTCCCACATGCGGTTTGGCGCGGAAAAAAATCATAAGTTTGGATGTAGGCAACGGACCTATTATCAAATACTTGATATTTTAATATAGAGAATTATTTAGAGAATCGGTTTACTTATTTATAAAAAAATGCGTTATTTATTAAAACCAGGAAAACCTTTTTGTGGATGTCTCGCGCGGCACTGTTTTTGTATCACTCAAGGATATCTCCCTAAATCTGGTTTGTCCATTAATCTACCATTACATTTTAATTAACGATACAATAGTACATTACTTGGGCTTCTATCTTCAACGGTAGTGTAGTGGATACAGAAACGGTATTTTCGAACGGCCAGGCTACTACGACATGTGTATGGGTCATTATTTATTGATATACAATTGAAATAAAAATGTGTTTAATAATGATACAAGTTAACAATATGATGTAACAATGTTGTGTTTTATGAATACGTGAATCGGGTACATAATGTACGAAAAATGGTCAAAAAAACATTATTGTCGACATTTGTATGGCAACATTTGTACGGCTACTTTGACCGTACAAAAGTCGAATGTGACATACAAATGTCGACACAGTGCCATACAAATGTCGCGAAAGGTGCCATACAAACATCGAATGTGACATACAAATGTCGACACAGTGCCATACAAATGTCGCAAAAGGTGCCATATAGTCAGGGTCTTACAAATGCCACAAAAATAATAAATAGTGCCATACAAATTTTGATACTGCCATAAAATGTCGAAAAAATACTATTATACATGTCAAACGCGCCTTGCAAATAGCTGAATAGCGCCATACACATGTCGATATTTAATCGTCCAAAACTATAAAAAGTAGAGTGGTGCCTCCTACAGTAGGTATATTATTTTGTTGTTAAAACCCTTCCTAAAACTATAATTATAAATCTGATTTTCCAAAAATAAATAATTGCCCAACAAATGTCGAAAATCACCCTCTTCAATTCAATTCAATTCAATTCAATTGACCCTCGAACTGATTTCCCACCGGTTTATTTAGCTGTTACCGCTGTTATACGTACGAAAGTACTAATAACAATTCTTCTTCTTCTTCTTTTAAAATTATGGCTTCAGCCCAGTGGGACTATTTCGCCAGTATCAAGGTATTGAGAGGTTTACAAACGACAAAAATTGTACGGTTGTACAAGACAGTGTACGGTGATTTGTTAGCTCTTGTAAATCGATAGCTAGACTTTACAAGAAGCACGTGGACTACCGGCCGTTGACTCCAAGATGGTGGTTAAACGCGCTTCAAAATTAATTCTCCATTCACTGCACACTACCACATTAGTTTACTGTATAATAAGCTATCGATATTACACTTTAAACAATATTAATAAGCAAAAAACAAAGTAATTAATCACGATGCTAACTATCAAGATGGCGCTCGAACCGGAAGTCTCACTAATAACAATTAAGTTACAATGTGTATCGCTCTCGTGTGCCGATAGCGCTACCGACACTTCTATTTGGGTCAAAAACTTTTTAGTACCTAGCTATGAGCATATGCGAGTTACCTGAGAACATCATAAAATATACGAACTTTAAAGCCTAATTTTCGTACTTTATCCTTATCGGCCTGTTAAAACCTTATCCTTATTTAAATTTATAGGATGTCTTAAAAAAAAACAACCAAAACGTTTAGAAAAGACGTCCGTTTTCCGAACGTTTTTAACCATTTGTTAAGGCCGCTCCAGACTACGCGGCGCGAAGCCGCGAACACGAGTGTGGAGGGAGCTTTAACATACTAAAAACTTAGATGTACGTTGAAGTGAAATCATCACAATAGTGTGTACTCACCTACTCCTATTTTATGGTATAACTCAGGCATGTATAATTCTGGTTTCTCCCTGCAGAACATGTGGTATTCTGTCTGTTCTACTATCGGAGTGATACAGTTAAACTGTCTGCAATTTGTGTAGGCGTCCATTATCTAAAAGTGACAAGTGGCAGAAATTAGTTCGTCTTACGGCTGTTTATGTTGAAGCTTTAAATGTTAAATAACCAACTCCAGATGAAGTTGGCTTTCATATTCATCTTCTTCTACGCTATTTTAGGTACTAATAGACTTGCGACATAACGATTGTCATGATTGAATAGTATTTTATGAAACAGTTATGTAAATTCCAGGGTAGAACTGCAGAATGAGAGTTTTATAGGACAATTTATTTCACCTAAAAAGATTTTTGTGACAGGGCTGTATTTCTACGTGCATTCATGCCTCTCTTAAATTATACCTAATTAAAAAAAAAAAGAATCATTAGAACATTGCCATTGCCAATGATTTACTAAAACGAATATGTCTAGTTTAATTACAGCTCTCAGTCATTCAATTGTCAGTTTGCAAAGATAAAAATAAATACTTATACTACCCTACTAAGCCAAAAAGCGCTATCTCAAAAGAAAATTCATTGCTAACTTATAGGTACCTACTTCTATTTTTATAGTTGAAATATTTTTTTTAATTTTTCGTTTTTGACATAGCGCTATTTGGCTTAGGAGGGCAGTATACACGATTTATTTCAGTAGTAGAAAACCCTAAACCCTTTTGTTACGCTTACGCCTAGAATACACAGAGGAGATTAATTTACAATTATTTATTGGTCGATTATTTTTTATTTACTTTAAGGCCTATAGAAATCATTTAAAAAATATATTGCATGAAGTTTATCTAGTTTTTGTGCACGCTATGGGGATAGGTAGGTACTAAAGATAGGTAAGGGTTTTATGCACATGATAGGGGAAAGCGCACAAATGACCATGAAAGCGCAGGTGTGGACTTTACTGTACGACAACTTTCAAATTAGTCATACCTCAGCAGGTGACCAACGAGCCGTTCCCCAATACATGACCCATCCTTGGTTTATAACAAAATTCATAGCACGTACCAATTCTGTAAAGGATAAACAGTTACTTCACGAATGTCCACGTTATAAATAAAAATATAAAATAAATTTCATGAACTACTGACCTTCCATTGGGCAAACAGGGTCGACCTTATGCAAGAGTACCACGTCGATATATTCCACCTGAAGTCTAGCCAGCGACGCCTTGATGCTTTCGATTATATGCTTACGAGACAGACCTCTCTCATCCGACCTGTCATTACCAAACCTAATGAATAAACAGTTGGTAACACATCAACAATTAAGCAAAAAGCACATTAAAGCGAGTGTAATAAGTGATAGCAAAAGTCTGTTGAAGAGCTAGTTAAAGCGTTAATCACTCATCTGTACTTAAGAAATAATTCAAATCCGTGGAAGCTATTGAAACACATGACACTCGTTAGCATAGGTGACATGCAATTGAAATAAATGCAAACAGTTGCATATACCGGTACATATACACCGTGTTTTTATTGAATTCCGTTAACTTCGGGGTATGTAATTAAATGTTGCAAAAAGCGTTGTAATACGGGCATTACATTTAACTCAACCAAACAATTGAAAACTGTGACATATCAATGTCATTTCGAACATCGCTCGTCCGAGATAGTACTTAAGTTTAGTAGCAAATGTATGAACTCGTACTACTCGTAAATACTAGGTAATCAATATGTAAACAGGCCCTAAGGCAAGTGTCGCTCGTACGGGCCTTATCAGAAAAAAATATATATTGACTATCTCCGAAATGGAGTTAATTATAATACCGGTGTCTTTGAGAAAGTTACTTGATTTAAATTCAGGAATGCACCCCTAAAATTAACAGAAATCAAAAAATTACGGTGTATAATTAAGGTGTCAATATATACATATATCGATAAATTCGTATACACCGTGTTTTTTCACGATTTCAATATTATGTATAAAAGAATTAAATAATTTTAAAAAAGACTACGCGAGATTTCGGGTGACCCTCGGGCTGGCTCATTCCTCGGCCAATGAATAGGAGGGACTTATAATAAGGTGGTTAATTTTACTTTATACAAAATAAAGTTCGTTTTAATTTATCCCTGCATGTAGTTATAGTGTAAGACGATATTACTTGCCAAATTTCGTAGTTCTAGGTCAAAGGGAAGTACCCTATAAATTTTGGATTCCCTTGAGAGTGCGAAATATACGTTTTTTGTGGCATAGACGGCCGTATCTTTTTTTACGTTAACTTAGAAGTTTGATTTGTTCACAGCTTCAAGGGACTATAGACCTGAGTATATGGTTTTTATTTCAACTCAATACCTCAACGCCTTCCCGAGATAAAGGGTATTGACAGACAGACAGACGGACGGACAACAAACTGATCCTATTAAGGGTTCCGTTTTTTCCTTTTAAGGTACAGAACCCTAAAAATCACCTATTTATTAGTTAACAATAATTGGCCTGATGACAAATTTTGAAATCCCTTTTAATATTGTCGGTACACTTGTATTGGTTCCGAAAGTGGACGTATGGATTACGGTCAATGAGGTTGTATATGCTGCTCAAAGAAATATAGTTGGTCAAACCAAATTTTCAGTAAACAAGAATATAAAAAAAAACTATACTCATCCTTTTCTTTTGGGTGACAGTCCTTTGACAAACTATATATAGTTTGTCAAAATTGTCTCATTTCAAACATAGAGAGAATCATACTATCTTTGTCTTACACTAGTACTAGCACCCAATAGAAAAGGATGAGTATAGTTTTTTTGTTCTTATTTACTAACAATTTGGTTTTATCAACTATATCATGGAGTGAAGATGTCAGGGTTTTGCTCGCTTCTGATTGGTGTTTCAGTTAAAATGGCCAATTGGAGGATTTTGCACTTTTATTTAATTCAAAATATTAATAATCCTAATGTTTATACTAAAATTGGACCATTTTCTAGAATCATATTAACATATATGTTTCTTTGAAACCATTATTTCCATGATTTTCGTTACTGCCATCATGCCAATTGATTAATTTAGCTTTCCACATTTCTCTCAACATTTCGTGAATGTATGTAATGACTACATTTTTATTAATAACTTATCATTAAGTGTCGATAACTTATAGAGTAATAAATATATTAATTCAATACATATCAAATTGAGATGATTCAAATTTATTCCTGAATGTTGTCATAATAAAAAAACACGATGTATACACATAACCATATTAAATACTAAAATAACTACACACCCAAGCCTTCCCAACGAGTAAACGGGAAAAAAATAAAATTATACATAATTATTTTTATAGTGTAAAACTACGAGTATTGATTTGCAGATATATTTATTTGCAGTTTGCAGTCGGTTGTGAACTGACTGCGGGTCTAATTGTGTATGTTATAAAACTTATAAACATACGAGTGCTGACTCGGGATACGAGTGCTGACTCGGGGCACGAGTACTTATGTAGCAAAATATTTTAGGACTAAAATTTTTTTTTATAGTAATAGAGGATATTCAATGAGCACATGTTTCTATATAAGTACTATACTTACTATACTCTTTGGCCACGAGTTAGCACACGTCACACGTATGGCTATACTCTTTGGCCACGAGTTAGCACACGTCACACGTATGACTATACTCTTTGGCCACGAGTTAGCACACGTCACACGTATGACTATACTCTTTGGCCACGAGTTAGCACACGTCACACGTATGACTATAAGGACCTAAGTCGTGGTTTCTTTTTTTTATTTGCGAATTACACTTGAAAAAAAGTTAGAAAAACAGAATATACTGCAGATTTATAATAATAAATATAAGTAAGTTTATAGGAATACTAGTCGCGTGCAGGGTGTAGGCATTCCTTGGGTAGATGTTCGAAAGAATATCAACGCAGGGACTTAATATCGGTAATACTATCAATTGTCTTAGTTTCAATTACTAATATTAATTAACTGGTAAGTTTTATTGATATCCTACTTAAGAAGATATTTTAAGTACCATACTTAATTTTTTAAGATTATCTGCCCTGTCAGTAGAGACGGTCAAGGAATTGTATTTCAGTACCATTTCTCGCACCTTGTCGCAGTGACAACAGTATGACGTTCCTAATATAGTTACTATAGTAAAAGGTACGGAAATTAAATTCATTGATTATCTACTTTAAGTAAGAAATTGAGACTGGCGGTGTTTGTAAGTGATTTTACGCGGTTATCACGCTGATGTAAAACAGCACGCCGCTCATGTGTGTGAGCGAGACAACGCTGTGCAATTAAATAGCGCGAACCGGAGCGGTGTGCCACCGGCCACCGCGGCAACGGCAACCAATGTGAACACCACCTTAGAGCTTTCATTGCTTTTGGGTGACAATGACAAATCAAAAGTGCATATCAAGAAATCTGAAAGAGTGAATTTATCTCTTTAAATGACAGTTTGCGATAGTGGTCCCTGGGTCGGTTGTGTCGTTATGATTAACCAGTGGTGAATATCATCCATATTTAGGCAAAGACCAATGAAAACGAAACACGTTTTAAGTATGAAAACTTCAGTACCAATCGACCCATTTTCATTGTTCTCAAGTGTAGTAGTGTAGTGTGATAGAACACTTAGTTTTAATTACTATTACAGCTTATAGGGGGCAAGATCAAGATACTTAGAACCATATTATATTACACACACAGGTATACAGGTAAGTACCTACTACTACTTTTAGATCGCAGATGCCAACATACATTTACTTAAACAATTCAATACCTAACTGCCAAAACGTTATCTAAACATCCAACATACATCCAAACCATCATACCATGAAAGTACACCACTAGGTACATGCAACACTTACTTGGTACTCCAGTAAATCTTTGTCGTTATAATAATACTCGTTCGTCTAACGTTTATTTTCTTTAGAATCCTCCCCAGTTCAGCTTCGCCTTTTGCTGTTAATGTAAGGTTAAAAGATTGATAAATACTGGTAGAAGTCCATCTATACGCATTCATAAATATTATTATATTGAACGACAGTTAAAAACCAATAAATTGTTATATTCAAGTTATCCGTCTCACAATTACTCATAAAATAAAGCCTTCCGTGAATTACATTTTTCGAGGTTTCATAAGACCTCAAAGTAGTCGTACATACTTACCACAATGAGCCTCCGACAAGTCGAACAGATTTATACCGTTCTCCAGAGCAGTTAATATAATGTCCTCCGCGTATTCTTCATTAAGCATAGTCCAGATGCCTACCCCAATATTGGGCACGCGCAGACCGGATTTACCTAGGTTTTTGTACCGTAATCCAGGAGTTACCACCGAAGGCATGTTGGCGTGATTTCCCATATACGTTGACATATGCCGAGACACACTGATTTCTCCAGCTGCAAAGTATTTCAGACAATTTTCATGATATATATGTAACGGAAGAGGTTTTTTTTTCTAAAATTTACTTGCCTTGATCTAGCATCTGCTGAGAATTTGCGCTGAAATCATCCATGCAATCCAGGGATGCAATCGGAGCACGACATCTGAACAAACCAAACATAACAACGTTAGTACATTGTACAACTTATGTACGAATTAACTACAGCTTAGATTATTTCCTAACACTTGGACGACTATCAAAATACATTGGTATTGAGCCTAAATAATTAAATGGTACAGTCGCTGTTTGCAATTTAAGATGTAAGTCGTCATCAGAACTACGCTATTTATGATGATGACGATATGTTTCTACTGACATTACTTATCTAGTGTTTCTAGTGCTAAAGGCAGTACTTATCTACTCCTAATCTGCCCTTAATATCTAATAACTAATCTCTATTTCTACTTATATAACGTTCTCTATGCACCATGGTACCTACTACTCAAAATGACACGTTGCAATTATTAAACGCAAGATATAACGAAATTATTAGTTTAAACATAATAATTAATTAATTACAACAATGTAGTTAGTACCTATACATACTTATTTTAAAAGTAAAGCTTTTATGTTTAGGTATTGATTTAGAAGATTACCTTACTTTTCATAAATTAATTTGAGCCAACCTACCCTGTTGTTATTACGCGTTCGTATTGTTTTAAAATATGTATGTATTAAAATTGCATCTTCAATATTTTCAGTTCTGGCCGGGACTGTATAGTACTACGGCGTTTAGAGAACGAGTTAGGTACATTGGTTTTAAATCTAAATAATTATCTAGTTGGTATATTATCATTTAGTCGATTTGCACATTTTGTCATAAGGAATTGTTAAATTTACACAGCACTTATGTAGAATTGAATGAAACGGATGTAATTTCGCGCTTTTAAAAAGCTAATAAGCAGTTTACGTAAGTAAAGTAGATGGCAGCCGCAAGTTGGACACAAGAAGCTTGCAGTCACAGATAGCGAGGAGGAAGTAAGAAACGGTGTCGATGTATCAGTGCGAAGAGTACAGGAGATCACCTTACCTGTGTTGTGGTTGACAACTTCCCCAATGAACAGCATGAGTCAAGCCAAGCCATCATCATTTATCTAAACAACAGTATCTATTAATCTGCGATCTCATTTTGTCCTTACACTATTGAAAACTAAGTGTTTAACAGTTTTTCTGATACATGGTTAAATTGTATGCGACATGATTATAGATACTGCGTTACGTTTTGGAAGGTACCTAGTGGCATGCGACGATCGCGGTGCGCGATGTGTCGGAGTGCGCTGTCAGCTTTACGGGCCTTAGGAGAAGACATAACTTCCTATTGTTTTAAATGAGTAGGTATATATTACAGAATGATTTTATGCAGTTCTTTCAATTTACTAGCTCTAGAGAAAATGGACTGGTCCGTTCAGAGTACGACTTTTAAAATAAATTACTTATACCTTTCAGAGCGCATGATACGAACCCGTATGCTCAGCTCACATACAACATACGAGCAAAGAGTTATTGATTGTAATAGAGAGGTTAAAATCTAAAAAAATAACGTGCCCCGTAAAATAAAGTTTAAAAGCCGAAACAGATGGGGCTGTAAGTACTGCGCCATTAAATGAGGGCTACCGCGTTTAATTTCGCCGCTAGGGACGCTAGTGTAGATGCAGGTCTTTCGAAGTGTCAAATGCATAGAAGTTTTGGGGGTTTCAAGCTTTTTCATCGGGAATTTTCACTCCTTATTCACAATTGTGGTAAATCTTTGTCCAGCTTTGATTAATCATGATAAACAATAGATATAGCTCAATAGATGTTAGTGGTTTAAAAAAATGCTACTAAAATATTTGCAAAATTAAACAGGTTGAAAAAATGGCACATTTAGACGTTAAAATACCTTTGTGTGGATTAGAACGTATTGATTTTATAAAAAAAATAAGCATAGAAGTATTATGAGATCTGTTTTTCTGGACCTACATCTACAGTGGCGCCAACTGGTGAGCACAAAAACGGTAGCGCTCATTGTGATCACTGAATTGTCAAACGTCAACTGATGACAATCAGACTTAAGGAACCATACAACGCCATCTCGTTTAACTATCAAATTCAATATACAAGTTATACAACATCGTCAGGCGACAACCAAAACTCACTAAAAGCGACGCACACAGGATTTTTATTTGTATAAAACAGTATTCTTATGTATTTTTTCCTTTTTCTCTACATATTATGTAAAAATCGGTGTGACTTATTTGTTGTTGTAATTTTTATTTATTTTCTGGATTGTTCTGTGTACCTATGTCATTTCTGTATTTGAATATTTTGTGTGTATTGTGGCAAACAAATAAACAGTTATCTTATCTTATCTTATCTTAAAATGACTATCACAAGTTTAGAGGCGTAGTAAACCGTAGGGAGGTACTAGTTAACAAGACAACGTTGATTTTTAGGGTTCCATACCCAAAGGGTAAAAACGGGACCCTGTTACTAAGAATCGGCTGTCCGTCTGTCCATCTGTCTGTCACCAGGCTGCATCTCATGAACCGTGATAGGTGTCAGTTGAAATTTTCACAGATAATGTATTTTTGTAGCCGCTATAACAACGAATACTAAAAACAGAATAAAATAAATATTTAAGTGGGGCTCCCAGCTCCCATACAACAAACGTGATTTTTTTGCCGTTTTTTGCGTAATGGTACGGAACCCTTCGTTTTTGTTTTATTATTAATTAGCAATTATATAGTGACTTTTGCTTGTTACCTGACGATATTGTCTGACTTTATAATTAATAATTATGTACATCTTACTCAATCAATGTATCTTTAAGATAGGTTATTTGCTACGATTGGCGTAGCACTTAGTAGGCTGCTTTACAATAGTACGATATATATAGGTACATTTTGTTTTATTTTTGTATTAACATTTCAATTTTGTTTTAACTTTGAATAATACATATCAATTATATATTATTTTTTATCTGATAGGGTTAAATCATATAATAAATTACCTTTTACCAACAAAAGTTATATTCCGCAAGAGTTTAACCCACTATATAACCAAATATTGTCATGTAGAATGCACTAATAAGATTGAAGTAAATAATATTCCTGAAACATGAATCAGAATACGCTTCCAAATGTTACTGCATAGGAATCCTACGAGAATATATAACAAAGGCTCGAACAGTGCTTTAGCTCCCGTGGTCGTAATGAAAACTAGGCAATGGAAACGTAAGCATCAACGTTTGCCGTCCCAATCCAATCCCAAAACCCCAATCCAATATCAGCCGTACCGTGCGCTCATTAGGCATGCAGCAGGCGAATATTGCATTACCTTACCTAGTTGCACTCTAAACGTTGCAGCCCGGAAAAGGCTAGTGAATGAATCGATCGCATAATTGCACAAAAGAAGATTCGTCGTGTGTCGTAAAATGAGTAAACAAATGATGTTTTGTTTGTATTGCCGTGTGCAACTTGGCGGTTTTTCCGATACACCGCTACACACTGACTAGTTTTGTTGTTAGTTATTTTGTCGGAAGGGTATGTCTTCTCCCATGCTGGGCAGCGTGGACCACGGTCTGGTGTCGGTGTGGAGTTACCGATAGATGGTGGGCATGTGGCTGGAGTCGACGGAGGCGCTGTCGGGCGGGCCGAGCGGCGTGTGCGGCGTGCAGCTGGACTCGCTGCGCGACATCTGCGAGCCTTCTTTGCCGCCACCGCCGTCCGCCCCCTTGTACTGCATCTCGTGCCGCCTCATTCTGCTCCTACGCTTAGCAACAGCATCTCAACACCCTACAAACGTCTTATCTGTAATGAAACGTCATACGACTCCCACGGCAGCCTCGAACCGACCCTCGGAAAGGACGTAGTGGGCACGATTTCGTAACACTCAAGGATAGTAACGTAAACATAGAGAAGCATGCATGCCGTACCGCTAACATCTAACGCTAGTCCGCTAAGGGTACACGAATTCGAGTGACGTCACATCGTTTACATCTAAGCACTCAAAAACCACAATTAAGATCATGAAGTAGTAAAAGTAGGTAGTAAGTTATTAGTGGTTGACACGTAAGGGTTCAATCGGTGGGTGACTGTAGGTGCACTCACCGGAGCAGAGGTTGGTGGTCTACGCACTGAACATTAGTTATCGCTGCGACGAGCCGTCGGGCAGCGGTCTGACTGTATTGCGGCGCGGGGAGGGCAGGGGTCGCGCGGGGCAGGGCACAACCCCTGCGCTCTGCGAGCTCTACTCTCCGCACATGCGCGCACTGTCTCACCGACAACTCGGTAAAAGACGCGTGCAAACTTACCAACAACGGCATATACAGCCTTTGTCACTTGGAAGATAACCCGCTTTACTGACCCATTTCGAAATTTGGCCCGGATAACAACGCTCGCGTTATTTGTGATGCATAAATCTGAGCAATTATCAAAACTTACTTTTATAACTTTACTTGCAAAGGAGAATGCTGACGTATAGATTAAATTACTAATAAATTAGTAATAAATAGTAATAAATAACTAGGGATAACATTATTTATATGCATTAATAACATTTATTTGCTTCTAAACATCCAAAAAGTACGCACGGATAGAAAATTAGCTTACAGTTCAGTGTTAATCCAATTATAAATTCTCACCATGAATGCCAATTAGGTCAGCAACAGAAGTCAGCTAAGTGCAAAATACAGTCACCTGCGAACATACCTGATAGTAGGTAAGGGTTCCTGTTAGGTACTGATATGATATGATTCTATCCGGCAGAAACATGGTTAATAAGGCCAATGTGTGCCTCCTAAACATTAATTTACGAAAAAATAGAACTGGCAAGAAACATGTCGTCAAATGATTATAAGGACTTTTCTGACGGAAATTGACCGTCTGCACTTCGTAAATGTTGTTTTATTTTTGTGTTGAACCCCATTCACTGCTAAGCAGTCGCAGTCGCAGCTTATAATGAGCATGCTGATACGAACCGAAATTAATTTGCAGAGGCGAAACGACAACGTGGTCATCACGTTAGATGCAAACTGGAGGCCAGCGCCTGTGTCTGGAGGCCAGCGCCTGTGTCTGGAGGCCAGCGCCTGTGTCTGGAGCCCTAGTGAGGCCAAGTACAAGCTTTTGTTGGAAATGGTCCAAAAAGCATTCCTGCGCTTCCTTTACAAGAAGTTGTATGGATATTACCCTTTCATGTACCCAACTAAGTTTTTACTTGGCATCCTAGGTTTTAACTCTCTGGAGGTGCGTAGAGACTGCGTGCGCTTGGTTACTGCGTTTAAGCTGCTCCACAATAAAATTAACAGCACGGAACTGCACAATATTATCAACTGTCTAGTTGTACCTCCTAACAAATCTCGACGGCGAGTATATATCTGCAGCTGTGGGATGGAACAGAACCGCGCGCGACCGTCGCGCGTCGCCACTCACCGCTGTGCGACATGCTACACTTACTGAACGGACTCCTGCGCACGGATCAACAAGTGGACATCTTCGCTGATCATTGGCCTAGGCTAACGTCCAGGTGCCTCGTCTACTGTGAGAGTAAGTAAATGACCGTACGACAGTGTATTAGGTTTAAGATTCTTTATTCTCACTAAGAATTTGACAATTCACTTACATGAGAACTTAAAACTACACAAATACATTTATTTTGCATGAAATTAGCGAAAGAACTAATAACATAGAGGGTATTTAAACATACAGTAAAATAAAATCGGCCGACTTTTAACAAAACAAGGTGATTAGTGGTTAACATTTCGTCTACTTGAGATGTACACAAAACGTTTTGTAGTTGACAATAAGCTAAGGCCCAGTTTAACTTATTTCCGAGATTAGTAATAACTGTGCGTCAGCGGGGATCATCCCTGTACTGGTCAGTATAATGGGTAAGTAGACCGTAGGTGTCGCGAATGTCGGGACTGGTTTTTAGTTGCTATGAGTTTATTAAATATTCAACTATCGATCTTATCACCTAGTTATGTTAGGGTCTTTTTTTGTAATGGTCATGTACATAATTTATCGTATGAACGGTACAATGCAGTGCAGCAAGTACGCTAACTTACAGATACTGGAAGTGGCAATGTTTTTATGTATTATTACAATTATATTATAGTTTTATTACAGTTATTGTTTTTATTTTATTTATTAGGTGTTCAATTTTATAACTCTAAGCGTTCTTGGTAATGTGATATGTAGATTATATACACAATGATATATTACAAAGGTGCTATTTAGGTATATACAGACAAGATTAAATTTTAAATGGTCAATTTTTTTTGGTAATGTTATTTTTAATTTATATAAATTATATAGGTATGCGAATTTTTATTTTATTTTATACAGCTGCTGTTTATGATTGACATTTACTTTCCGAATATTTAAATTTATTCTATGGCGAATCATTGCTTACGTGTTTTTTCAATTGTTTTTTAAAGCTGTACATAGACTTGATTTCTTTTATATTTTTTGGCAGTTTATTATACAGCTGAGCGCCTTCATATAGTATACATTTTTGTCCGAATTTTGTTCTGGTTTGCCGTAGAATTAGGTCATTGGCATTTCTGAGTTTCATTTTTTGTCTAGTATTCTTTTGCGAAAAACCTATTTGAGTGTGTATATTTTTATTGATTATTTTTCGTACTAATAAACATGTATTGTATGTATATGTCTGTTTGATATTAAGTATCCGAGTTTCTTTGTATATTTTTGTTGTTGGTGTTAAATAGTCATAATGAAATAATGCTTTTATTAATTTGTTTTGGGCTACTTGTAGTAACTGTAGATTCGTTATGGCTGCCGAGCCCCAGACTTCAATCAAATAATCAATATGTGGCTTAATGAGGGAGTTGTAAATCATATAACGCGTTATTTTGGGCAGAAAACGTGCAATTCCCCGTGTGGCTGCTGTCAAGGAAACTATTCGGTTTCTTACTTTTTCAATGTGTGGTTTCCAACTTAAGCTTTTGTCTAAAATTAGGCCAAGATATTTCTCTTTGTCTACTTGTTCAATTATTTGGTTATTTATTGTAAGCGGATCAAATTCATCAATTTTCTTGTTTTTTGCTAAGAATATAATATAGTTAGTTTTTGTAGTGTTAATGGTAAGTAAATTACTCTGAAACCACGCATTGAGAAGATCCAGGTCACTTTGTGCTTTCGTTATAACATTGTCTATAGTGTCTCCAAAGTAAAATAAGGCAGTATCGTCAGCGTAGAGTGTTATATCTCCCGTCAGACCTATCTCTTTAATACCATTGATATAGACCAGAAACAAAAGAGGCCCTAGAATTGAGCCTTGCGGCACGCCACAATTTATTTGTTTAGGGGTACTCGTGTGATCTTCTATTTTAACAACCTGATAACGATTTGATAGGTATGACTTAATAATATTGTACGCCGGCCCATCAATGGCTATGTTAGTTAGTTTATTTAGAATGATGTCATGACTAATCGTATCAAAGGCTTTTTTCAAATCTATAAACACTCCGAGTACTATTTTCCGTTGATCAATATGAACTTTAATATTCGTTATAAGATCTATCGTAGCTGACAACGTATTAGATTGTTTTCTGAAACCATATTGTTTTTCGTATAGAAAGTTTATAGAATTTAAGTAGTTTATTAGGCGATTATAAATTATTTTCTCAAAAATTTTGGAAATAGTTGGTAGTACCGAGATGGGTCTATAGTTGCTTGGATCACTCCTATTTCCTGATTTATATATGGGAGTTACCTTTGCTAATTTAAGACTATCTGGAAACATTCCCGCTTCAAGGCACTTGTTAATACATGACACAATCTCATCAACAATTATATCCCTTACACATAATATACATTTGGTGTTAATGCCATCTAACCCAGAGCTCGTGTTTAATTTTAAGTTATTTATCACATTATTTACTTCATCACTCGTTGTTGGAGTCAACACAGAAAGGTTGTAGCTTGCTTCCATAGGTTGAGTAGGGTGGTCGGTCTCTCGAACAAAGTCTACATTAGGAATTTCTGCAGCCAGCTTTGATCCAATTGTTGAGAAAAAGTTATTGAAGCATTCACATATATCATTTGGGTCTGTAATCATCAGGTTATCATTTATCAATTTAGCGGGTGGAATATCTATCCTCAGTTTGTTAATCGCTAGGCTATTTATTAGAGTCCACATTTTTCCAGAGTTATTTTTACATTCCATGAACTTCTTGTAGTAGTACTCTTTCTTAGTTTGCTGTATTTTTGTTGCTACTTCATTTCTTTTCTTTCTGAATTGCTCTTCCATTTCCTTATTCGTTGGGTTTTGTTTAAGTTTCTTCCATAATTGGTTTCTTGCATTTATTTCTTGAATAATTTCTTTATTTATCCAGTCCTGTTTCGGTAAGTTAAGGGTCTTGACTTTAGTAGTTTTACTTTGCCGGATGCTTGCTAGTAGTTTGTTTTCCAATAGGGTATAATCATGGAGTTCATTTTTGCTTTCAGTGTCTGCAACTGTCTTGTATAATATTTTGTAATTTATCGCTTCATATTTAACTTTTTGATGAAGATTAGGTTTATACTTTTTTAACTCAAAATATATTTGCTTATGGTCTGATAAGGCTGAATCAATAATAGCTAAATGAAAATCATTTTCGTTCAGGTTAGTACAGACATGATCCAGTATTGTTTTGCATTCGGGTGTTTCTCGTGTACAAAAGGATTTGTCTATTTTGTTTTTAATTTTATACTTGTTCTCTTTTAGCATCATTTTATAATCCATAACTTTCTTTTCTTTGCTGAGTAAGTTTAGATTAAAATCCCCGAATAGTATTGCCCTTTTACTTCTTTGTAGCTGCAGTGACAGAGTTTCATGGAAGTCATTGATATTTGAGTGATTCGTCCTATAGATAGCGCCAATGTCCACAGAAAATTTATCGATATGTATCCATAGGTAGTGATTTTCATTTAGGGTTTTTTCTTCGATAATGTTATGTTTAAGGTTATTGTGCGCAAAGATGGAAACTCCGCCACCTCGCATGTGAGTCCTAAAGTTATAATAATGGGTGTAGCCAGGTAGTTGATATCTCTTCGCCTCGTCTTCGGACTTAAGCCACGTCTCTGTCAGTATTACGATGTGAATTATATCTTGAAATGTTTGCACAATACATTTAAGTTCATCGAACTTCCCAGGCGTTACTATACTTCGCATGTTGCAGTAAAAGAATTTGAGTGCACCTTTGTTGGTTATTATATTTTCATAACAAGTAGCTAGTTGATAAGTTGCGTTGTTAACAGTAATTACTTCGGGGTTGTTAGTGTTGGGTTCCACGCATTGGAGTTTTTTGGGGGTATTTGCACAATTTTAGGTACTCCCTTGACGTATTTAATTCCCAAATCTGATTCTCCGCACGCTACTCGCTGATTTAGTTCATCTTTTAAGTTCTTAAAAAACGCTTGCTGGGAGGGAGTTTGGTCGGGAAAGATTCTGACTGTCTCACTTTCCAGCTTCTTTTTCTGCTTTAATATAGATATGGCAGTATCCTGAGCTGCAAAACAGACTTTAGTGAGTCTATTTTTATTTGGATTGGCTTTTCCAAGGCGATAGACTTTAATGGGTTCTGGACAGTTAGATGAAATAGCTTTTATAATTTCTTTGACCGCATTTTCATCTATTTCTGCTTTTTCACTTTCCAGCGATGCGACCGCTTCAGGAAGCCCTGTAATGACTATGTTTTTGGCTCTTTGGTTACGATTCTGCATTTCAGCCATTATGTCTTCATAGTCAGCTGTGTTTTGTGTTTTTTGCTGCACGCTTGCTTCCAAGAGATCGATCCTTTTTTCGGTTTCCTTGTTTGATTGAAGACAATTTACCAAATCCAATTTCATTTGATTTTGTTCACCATTTAATCTTTCCACAGTCGACCTAATGTCGCTTACGTGGTTCTTAATCGAGGTAATATCATCACGTAATTTGGTAAGGTTTTCTGTTTGACTCGTAAGTGTTGATTTTATATATGACGTCAGTTCAGACATTTGCTTGCGCATTTCGGATATCTCATTTGTAATTGATTCGTTCTCATCATATAGTTTGCGTTTTTGTCTAATAAATTGTCGTAAGTGAGGAGTCTCCGTAAGAAGATTTATACTAGTTAACTCCGGATTAGATCCACTGCGCAGAGTGCGCTCACCATCTCGGCCACTTCCAGTCGGTGAGTGAATCATTGATCTGTGGTTACTCACGTGCAGATAAGCCAGAAAGCCGGTAACTCGACGTGTGCAGTAGAACAAGGTCGTAGAAAACTCACTTCTTCACTAGGCAAAAGCTACTATACTAGCCACCATTTAAAGATGAAAATTGTTTGTCGGCAAATATTTAAATTTTAGATTTATTTAGCGACGCGTCCGCTCTGTACGCTGTCTTCACGCAGTTTTTGTATATGACTGGGTAACCGATAATGTATTAACAAAATGTGATATAAATATCTAGACATACTTAATTACATTTTGCTAATGTAGCAATTAATTAGCATATTACTACTTAGCAAAGTAGTTAGCATAGTAGCAAGTGTAATTGGTGTAAACCGTTCTTGTGAATATAAATATAAATAAATTTGCCTTTGCCCAGCAGTGGGACACCATAATGGGCTAGTAAAAAAAAAATCACTGAATGTGTTAAATTGCCCTAGACTTGATAATGCTCGCTTACTCAATGTGTTTAAAAAAAATATGTTTATGTTATATTTGGGAACAGATGCCGCTGGATAAGCTGACGACCTCAGTAGCGAGCGCCTAGCGGGTTCGGCGTTCGGCGGGACGTGTAGCGTAGAGCGTCCACTCCACTTACCCAGCTTACCCGGCGTGAGCGAGACTATTACTCGTCACAACATATTCGGCGCGGAAGTTGCTGTACACATGTATTATGTATAAGAGAAGAATATGTACAGGTATATACCTGTGTGTACATAAATATGTACTTGCCCTGGACATGACGGTGCTCGATCTCTGTCGATTCGCATTTGAGGGCAGACGTCGCTTGCCGAGGACCGCCAGGCACGAGCGTCCGAGCTTTGCTCGCACGCCGACGCTTCGCAGCACACGTCACTGTCTATAGAGTCATCTATGGAACATTCAATATATGTATGTATCGGAAAAACTTTTAACAGCACATTGATCTAAACTAAAGAGACGCGTTCCCTATAGATTTTCGTACATTGACCAGCCTGTAGACATCTCTATTGCACTCGCATTATTATATAGCTGTCAAGGTTGCACAGTGACATTTAGAACCGCCATCATGGGCGGAACAGCAATATAATGAGTGTAATAGAGATGTGATGTCAACAGGCGGGTCAATGTATACGAAAATCTATAGGGAACGCGTCTCTTCTTTACATATAAGCATTTGTATTATTTGTGCATACGTTAATCAAGTAAAAAAGTTTTAACTCAACTACTAGCACAATCGGATTAAGACTAAGTGCGAAATCTCTAGAACAGTCCTGAAATTTTATGTACCTAATAAATTTTATTAAAGGCCCCTTTTTCATGTCCACACCATTTGACATTTGGAGACCTCGAGGAATCCTGGAGAAATTCTCGTTTTACTCTAAATCTACGTTCTCTATGAAAATATGGTGTAAAGCAACATTAAAGCTTATTAGATTCTACGCAAAAAAGTCCTAAACAACTTTGCGGAAAAACTACATCTTGTTTATAGAAAATACTTGCTGAATCCAGATTTAGCCCTTATACCATTTCAAGGGAAATAGGAAACTTGGAGGAATATGAATTCCACTTTTGTCTATTCATTTGTACACGTCCTACCCCAATATCAACATTTTACTCGACTGCGACTTAACCAGAATGTAGGGTTATGGGTTTAAGTACTGATGATTCAGTACACCCTGTATAGCTTATGATACTGGACGGATTTTTTATAATGACGTATTGGTAGATTCCCCTTGCTCTTCAAAACCTGTTTACACTTATTTCACAGCTGCCTTGAGAGGACGTCGAATATCAAATCATATTTGTGTCGTCTTCAAGCAAAAGGTGCTACTTTGTCGCTTGCCATAAGGACGCTCTGACAGGTTATTTTGTATAAAGATACTAGCAAATTTCGTCCTTATGGTAAGCGACAATGTGGTACCTTTTACTTGAAAACGTCACATTTTTCTTCTAGCGCCGAGGCCTAAACTATTGAACGAATTTCAATAAAATAGACATCAGTATACATCCATATTTCTATGAGATGGCTTCGGTTTAGGGACATAGTGTTGTAAACCTTTTTGGTGTGGAATTTAATAAGCTTTCCCTTTGCCATACCCGATAATCATATAAAATCCATAGCTACAGAGAAAAAACGGCAAAACCAAAAAGTCGTATATTTTTTCATATTCCGTCTGATCCCCGTGGTCCCCGCAGCTCAAATTTTACGAGTAAGACACGCAAACAGGGATCCCAGACATTGTGGGTGTCATATTTGATTACTGTCATGATTTTCAAACCCCATTTATGACCTAAAATCTGTTTTTGCGATCACATTATTTAGCCCTAAACATTTTTTCTTCGTTAATTTTAGTAAATTTGTATTGCATAGCACGCGTGTAGTAACCTATGGATCTACTGATGTCTATTTTATTCAAACTCATTCAATAGTTTAGGCGCTAGAAGAAAAAATATGATTTAATATTCGGCGTCCTCTCAAGGCAGCCGTATTGTTATTTCTTTAATAAAACAAGTGTCAACAGGTTGTGAATTTTTACCAAAAAAAAGTCCAAATATTAAGACAATATTCCAAATAAGTAGATAGGTTTTTATAGGACCTTTGAAGATACATAGGTAGTTACATACTGAAATGAATTTTTGCGCAATTTCATTCTACTTAATTTGAACCATAAATCGGATTACTACGGTTGTAATTCTATGAACACGTATGTGGTCGATATATTTTACTATAGGGACCGTGCGCGTTGGAGGGTCTGCCATCTTGTGGCATATACATCTAAACATATACATCACATGTACATTGACACTTCACGCCAAAGCAAGTGCTGCCATCTTGTGGGCTACTTTGGAAGCATAAACTACACATTTACGCCTCGCTCCAAAAATCTGATGCCTCCTGTGCTGCCCCCTACAGTTTATGCACGCTCCCTATACCCTATACCCATACCCTGGAAAAGGGTTAAACAGAAACCAGACCGCTTAGTTAGAGGTTTGCGTTGTCACGCGCGACTCCGTACGGTACTTCAAGTACTGACATATTCTATTATGAAGTCGCGCGCAACAGCGCAAGTGCTAAGAGGTCAGATACAAACGGATACTAACCTCTGCGAGTTCCTAGGCGGGATAGGTTGATCCAGTTATCACATTCCGTGATGCTTTGTATAGAGTGAGGCGTGGTCAACTGTGCACTGCACGCCTTCTTCAGCATATTCTGCGCAATTATATTCTGTGAAAGAAATTACAAGTGCTTAAAAAACTGTCAAATTTTTGTCGTTATTCATTAAGAATCAATGGGTCATTGGGAAATAAACAAAATTAATTATTTTTTCATCGAATGTTAAGATTGGGATAGTATAGGGGAACTTAATTTCTGGATTTGAATTGCACTCCAAAAACTGATTAGAACGTAGTCTTCGTGTGTGTAGCTCAGGTAATTTATACACTAAGGTGTACAACATATCCGTGGTCAACTTCCCGCCATACATAGGTATAGTTAAAGTTTAAAGTACTAGGTAACTGTAGTCAGTATGGGGTTAATTTTAAATCTCCGCCATAGCACGGTAACGCGTAGCGTGTTCAAAAATGAGATACAATCCCAGAGGCCTTTTTTTAGGTTCACATGATCCAAGACTTCGACGTATGATTACATTGTCATAGCATTGTATTAGGGGTGTGAGATTTTTTTGGCATCATGAAGGGTATCAGTAGAAGGTTAAGAAAACAAAGAAACACCGAAATTCGATGTCTTTTTTATAGGACTGGGCCGCTACCTCGAAAAAAATAGTTTATCCTCAGATTGTGTATTTCTGAATTTATTCAAATAATTAATGTGCCATTACGTTGATTTAAGGATGACTCACGTTAGACCGGGCCGTGACCGGGCCGGAGCTTCCGGCGCTTTGTTTTCTATGGAAAGCATCACGTGATCACCTTTCATGTCATAAAACAGTAAGCGCCGGAAGCTCCGGCCCGGACACGGCCCGGTCTAACGTGAGTCATCCTTTACCCCGCTTCTATAACATATTTGAAATATATCAGAATTAAATAACGCATTTCATGTAAAATATTATTACAAAAAAATTTACAACCTACCTTTGCCACATGCTACCAATAATATTGGCCACAATCAGCTTATTATCTTACTTTGACTATTGGATTATAAAAATACAGCGTATATACAATGCTACAAAAGCAGTGGAAAACTAATAAACTTGAAAAATTACGTAACTAATAGGCACTGAACTCAAGCATACCGATTTTTAGGGTTCCGTAGCCAAATGGCAGAAAACGGAACCCTTATGGATTCGTCATGTCTGTCTGTCTGTCGGTCTGTCCGTCCGTATGTCACAGCCACTTTTTTCCGAAACTTTAAGAACTATACTGTTGAAACTTGGTAAGTAGATGTATTCCGTGCGCATTAAGATTTTTACACAAAAATAGAAAAAAAAAATACATTTTGGGGGTTCCCCATACTTAAAACTCCACGTTGTCGACACCTCATCATTGTTTTGGATATTACGTCAAAACTGACAGATCATGTTAAACAGATCGACATCTATAGTTTGTCAAAGGCAGTCCTTTGGAACGGATATGTTAGTCGTTCTTGTCTACGTGACAGCGTGATAAAACGGTGTCCGTCACTTTCAATCCTGCGGTGCTAAAAAGTGACAGTTATTTTATCACGTGGATAAAGCCATCCATGATACGCCTGTAATCCGTAATATGTCCAAATTCGTGGCAGCAAGTGGCAGTTACAATTTAAAAGCAGGCATAGAGTGATCATCTAACAAACGCAGGAGCGCCTGCACTAAATAAAATGAAACAGGCTCCAACTAAGTAGCTGATGCTAAATAGGGGTCAACACCAGGGTGAGAGAGAAAGAAGGAGGTATATGTAATTACCTACCCTATATGTTCAACTGCTGCGACAAATATTAATTACATCACCGCACAGATCTAGAATGACGCTTACGCTTAAATATACCTAATTGAAGTGCGCAAAAGGGAAGCCATCACGTTTACATATGTGTGAAAAAGGCAGACTACAAATAAACAAACGCGACCACTTCTAAGCTTCATAGCGGCCGCTAGCAGCTGCTTGAATGTACACAACGTAAGGTTAGCGGACTGGAAAAGAAGAAATTCTGTATTCAGGAGATACAATTGGTGGTTATATCTTGAATAATTCTGTTACAGAAGCAAATAATTTACGCAATCACATATTATCTGAATTTATTCGTCGCTTTTGATGTTTGACAGGCAATCTTGTACATTCTAGACCCAGGCATCACCCCCAATAATTAAGTTCAAAGATACCACGAAACACTCACTTAAGGGTAGGTACTACTCACTCTGTAATGGGTGTCCGGTATGGACGGTCTACTATGACGCCACCTGGTAGCCATACGCGGCAGCTCACACAGGCCGTGGTGCGACCACGATGTGTTCATGCCACGCACCGCTCCTGCCGCGTCGGCGATCTAAATAATGAATCCTTAACACATACAATACTAAAAGCAAGACTGCAAGGGTAGACGCAGCCCTTACATTGATAAGCAGTGCTCATTTTAACGAAATGAATACGAGTGTACCTACTAAACATTTAAAGCTTTACAACTACTTAAAACAGCCCCTTTTTACTTCCTGTTTAAAGCATTAGCTCTTTATTTCCTATGGTGCAAATACATATTTAGAGAATAGAAAAGGATAGAGGAGAACAACTCACCTCCCTCTTTTGTTCGGCCTCCGCTTCAATGGCCCGCTGGTGTAGTAACTCTATGTCCAGCTTCCGGTCCTCCTCAGCCTCCCGTGCTTGGCATTCCTTTTCCTGATAAAAAAAGTTAAGTAACTAAAAAAATAACTATTAAAAAACCGATCATCATCATTCGCTTGCCCTTGTCCCATTGAGTTGGGGTCGGCGCAGCATGTCTTTTTCTTCCATACCTCTCTGTCGCCCGTCATCTCAATCATCTCATTATCTACTTGCGTGCGTTTCATAACATATCCAAAATGCTTTTAATCAAAATATATCCCTTTTATCGTTAGCAACTGATATGTTTGAAGTCGGTGCCAAGCCGAATCTAAAAAGCGTCAACGCACTGTCGAACTGAGTGCCGAACCTGGCGCAGTTCGATAAGAAAGAAAGAAAGCTGTCCATTAGTTGCTTTTATTATATTATTAATCGGAATATGTTTACACTTTTGCACCTTAACTACTCCTATAAGGCGAAAATTGTAAATATATTTTTGACATTGACTAGCTGTACTTAAATGTAAATGTACGGACGGAATATACGAAATCTACGGATAACCTTCTGCATTTGACGTTCGTGTTCAATCTTCTGCTGCTCCAATTCCTCTTCTGGTATTGGCGGAGTCTCATCACCGCTAGATGTATGCTTCGCCCCTGGAATAGGAAAATATTTAATAATTACGAAGCATTATTAAAAACCCAGAATAAACAACCCGCCCATATAATAATAAGTATTTAACTAAAATATGTACCTACTTACCTAACCTTGAAATAATCTGTTTTAAGGGTTCCGTAGTAAAAATGGTTAAAACGGAACCCATAAAGTTTTGTCATGTGAGTCATGTCCATCCGTCCGTATGTCACAGCCATTTTACTCGAAAACTATAAGCTAGGTATATTTTAATAAAATTTAAATCTTGTAGTTTAGAACATTATAGTATGGTAGAACCGGACCAAGGTAACTCTGCATTATTTTGAACATGTAAACTTCTCTTTTTAACCGACTTCCAAATCTCTAAAGGGAGAGGTGATCAATTCGGTTGTTTTTTTTTTAATGTTTGTTACTCTATATCTCCGTCAATTCTGGACCGATTTTGAAAATTCTTTTTTTGGTGTAAGTAAAGCCTGACCAATAATAGGTATATGATCACGTGCCATGTTACGGAATTTGACTGGAACTAATTTTTTCATACTAAACTGAACTGTCACCCCATACTTACATGAGAATAATAGCGCCCTCTTGACAATGATTATATATACTGGTCAGGCTTTACAAAAACGGGACCAATCTGTATATATATACAGATTGGTCCCGTTTTTGTCAAAACGCAGTTCTGATGATGGGATCTATGAGGAATCGAGGGAACTCCTCCAATTTAAAAAGGCATACATAAACATATAGTGATTTTGTTTTGACTTTCGTTCTGTCTCCGTGCTTGTACTTCCGTATCCGAATATCGTTTAGTTAGGTTAGGAACTAAAGAAAGTAAATAAAAATCACAAATTAATGAAAAACTTCATTTTTTTCAATAGGTACGTAATAAATAGCATTAGTACATCAATTTACATACGAAAAAAATAGGTAATATCATTTCTATCTATGAGTAGGGTAAGTTGTGGAACATTGAAACACCAAAAGTTCAAACCTTCCTATCTCTGGTGTTTTTAAAGTTATGATTGTGATATTTCGTATGAAGATAAACAATTTAGTTGGCTATCGTATGGCATTCTTGGTTTCTTCTTATCTTTAACAGTTTCTGTATTATAATACTTTTTCCAAAAAATGAGTTTTGTTTCATTGTGTATTTATGCTTGTTTTCAATGAAACACTCCTATTTTTTACAGTGAAACAAATGTAATAATTATAGTCTACCATGAAACATGGTCAATAAATATTAAAACGGTGTAAAAATAAGTGACATTAATACATATATGCTTTCAATCAATTAATGAGAAAGGAACTGAGAAAATAGTGGTAGGTTGAAATTGGTTATTTAAAAGGTTTCCGACTTATGGAATGATTATAATATTGCTGAAATATATAAAAGCGAAAGAGTTGTTTCATTCTACACACACCAGAGTTTCATTGTGAATCGAAAATCTGGTCGGTATGTACGGCATGCTGCGAGAAAGGTACGCCTTCTATGTCCACGGAGCATGATTGCCAACTAGGTGGACGCCGGAGGGTTTCGAGCATCTCCATGCTTGATATCATACACTTTCTAGCAACATAGTGTTTTATAAATATCGTGATGTTTCATTGTGTACGACTGTTTCAATGTTAGACATTTGACCAATACCTTGCCATCAATGATACATTTAACATATAAACCATCATATCTCAATTCTCAGCCGTTTCTAAAGTTAAGTATCTTATGTTTTGCCATATGATAGACAAATTATTATCAATTTTCATGGTATTATACTTTCACAAATTTCTCACATATGCTTTAATTATTTAAAAAAATAATGAGTTTGTTTCATTGTGTACTGGTAAATGGTGTTCAGTGAACATCATGTTTCATTAAACATGAGACCTGTTTCATTGTATAGGTATACTACATACAAATGTTTCATTGTGAGACTAGGGGGTGTTTTTTTAAACAATAAAAAAAAACTGATCGCACTTAAACTATCGTGAGACATATTTCAAAATATATTATATATATATATATATAAGAATCCGAAACATGTCGCCAAAAGCGACTAAAAATAATAGTGAGTTACAACCGTACTGATAAATATTAAAAAAAAAACTGCACCAAAGAGTGAACGAAATTTAAAAATCTTAAGTTCCAAATAAATTTTAAAACACATAGAACACAACAAGAAATTAAATAACGCCAAACTCGATTTATGAGGTTAAAATTGTGAAACATACATGAAAAAATTTACTTTTGCCGCACGAATTCACAATAATGCTTATGGCGGTCAGCAAAATATTATCGGCGCGTGTCGATAACTTATTATAGGTTAGAGCACGCGCTGATTCGGTTAAGGTAGTGTCTGTACCGCCGTAGATTAGAGATGTATAAAACACTTGATTATGCTTTAATAAATCAGTTTAAGTCTACCCGTAAACGGTTGCTTTTACTCACCCAACCACGTTCCTCTAAAATGCTCGTAGCAACGTGCTCCTTCTCCGAGGCGCGCTCGCGTATTGGGGAGGTGCTGGGGGTCCCTGAGCCTGCCTTTGCTTGACAGACGGCACTAGCTAACAACAGCTAGTTTCCGAGAAATCGCAAAGTTTCATTGTGTACGATTGTTTCAACGTTGGACAACTAACCCTACTATGTGGCGCCGCTGGAGAGTATGCTCCCCAGCGGCGCCACTTTCAATGCCCATTATTTCGTTTCCTATCACAGGTACAGCCATAAACATTATAGGTACATGATGTACCTTTTAGGTACATCATTTCACCATATAACCCATTGATATTCATTATGGTGGCGCCGCTGCAGAGTAGCACACGAAACCTTCCATAATGCGTGGCCAGACACACACTTGGCCGGTTTTTTATTTCATTTAACTAGTACTATTGGAAATAAAAGCTTCGAAAGTCCAAAATAATGTTTTGTTTGGTCGTTAAATTACACGCTTTCCCCGAAACAAAACATAGAAATCAACATCAGTCTAAACTTATTCTTACCGGTAGGCGGATGATACGAAATCCAAAATTGGTGAGCCAGTTTAACACAATTGTCCCACGAATAGTTGACACCAAAACTTTATGCAGTGGCTCTATGGTTACGGAGTTGACTGAATCGCGTATCTATAAACTGTGAAAATTTATTCATAGATGTTTATTTCCATGGTTATGTGCAGTGTAGTTCTATATGAAACTGTTTTGGCAACGGTCCAAAACACGTCGCAGCCGAAATCTTACGATCGAGGCAAAGTAACCGAATGTTAGATTCAAGGACAAACACCGGGTATTAAACATTACCTAACCTATGATATGAGTTGAGTAAAATTTGTGCAAGTGCAAATGCAAAATCAGGTCAACCTACCCGGTCTAGTGACAACCTAATGTACGAATGGCGCTCACGGCACTAACTGTCCTAACCGTCCTAACTGACACTGTTGTGTAGACGTGAAGGTGAAAGGGGTGTTACCTACTTAAGTAGATTTAATAAAATTTACTTACACATTGCCTACTTCATGAAGTACTGCTTAGGTTTTATGATAATGGTAGGTTTCACCTTCGCCCCAAGAAACCGAGTTGAAAACAACTCTACTGTACGTGTACGTAAACTTAAAAAAATAAATTGGTAACCCAACTAGTGCTCCGGATATTTTGTCGCCAAAATCCGGTGTATTCCCATATGTCCCCACGTGACCGCGCCGCCATACATACGGTGACGCTGACGGTGACAAATGGGAATGGTTTATATGTAAACACCTATTCCCATCTGTGCCGACTGTGCCCGGCAGCTCCTAAAATACAGGTGCAGGTCCTAAAATACGGCGTTGCGTAAACAAAAAGATTTCACCAAGCCACCAAGATTCGTGATGTAAATATGTAAATATGTCTCAACTTTATCTTGATATCTATATCATTTAAGCTACTAGGCCAAGTTTGGTATCGTTTTCGAATAAATCGGGAATGCCGAATTCATTTATGATATCAAAATGATACCATTCCGAAGTATAAACCCAAAAATTTTGTTTAAAAAAACATACTCTTTTTGAATTCCCCTTCACGCTTAAACCGCTGAATCAATTTAATTTTAAATAAGGGCGAAAAAAACTGTTGATTTTGGACTGTAATTTTATTTAGCGGTACCTAATTGTAATAGTACATTTCGATGCTAGTGCGGAAAGTATGTCATTAGTCCACGAGTACCGAGATATCGAACAGAACGAGTGAAGAATGACATATCCGCACGTGTATCGAACGACGTTTTTTAATACAGTTGTGAAAAAATAAGAAAAACAACAAGTAAGGAATGGAATTCGAAACTTTTTTTATTTTATATTTGTCCTTCTGGATAGGCTAAGACCATAGGCCATACTGCCTCTTCTTCAGTAAGATTAAATTTCATAAGTCAGTTTCAGATATAAAGTCTTCCTTTTTTTTAATCCATAAGTCAAATCCAATAAAAAATGTCTTCAGTATATTTGTCTTCAATCATTTGTTTTTTATATAGTCCAGTCCTTTTTAAATAGTCCACTCCTTTTTATATAGTCAGTATCAGGGTTACCATATCTTGGTTTTTCTCATGTTTATCTCCGTAGAAATTAGAATTTCAAGTTACATCCAGATCATATATAAAATTAAAATATCTCACATAAAAAATCTGTGAGTATTCAAAATTCCTATTCCAACTGTATCTTGATATCTATATCATTAAGGCTACTAGGCCAAGTTTGGTATCTTTTTCGAATAAAAACAGGGATGCCGAATTCATTTACGATATCAAAATGATACCATTACGAAGTATAAACCCAAAAAATATAAAACAAATACTTTTTGAATTCCCCTTCACGCTTAAACCGCTGAATCAATTTAATTTTGAATAAGGGAGAAAGTTGGAGTGTAGTTCTATTTATCGGTATCCAATTGTAAAATATTTTCTCTGGACTACAATCCTCTAGTGTATCCATCTGTCAACTTTACTTTAAGTTCCGCCTCCAGGGGAGAGTGAGAGAAATTAGGGGTGAATTAGCAGTTTACTGACACAGACCGAATTCCACGCGGGCGGAGCCGCGGGCACAGCTAGTTTTAAATAGTATATAATTTGAATATACTTATCCAATTACAATGGTGACACACTCGCATTAAAGACAAATCCAACGACACAATTCCTCAAAATCGGTTCAGGTATTTAATAGCTGGGGAGCTAGGGAACATGAGGATGGGCATTAAGTGCTTGAAAGTCCTTACTTAATTCAGTAACTAACGACAGGGACGCAGCTATACCTACGATAAAGATTCAATTCAATTCAATACAATTTATTTTTCTCATATTAGTTTACGTTCGCTTACACGGAAATTTTAATATTCTATATATTTTGCCCGAGACTTCGTCTGCGTGGACTTAGTAACCCCAGCTAGAGTAAGAATATCGCCTGGAGAAAGTCTTATAGCAATTATTCAATTTGAGCATATTATGCACACAAATTAGCAGACACTTCATTAATTATCTCAATTCCACCCCGCTTTTTACTTTCTTAAGGGATGATTTTCGGGTTAAAAACTATCCTATGTCCTTCTCAGGGACTCAACCTATCTCTATGCCAAATTTCATCTAAATCGATTCAGCGGTTTAAGCGTGAAGAGGGAACACACAGACAGACAGACAGACAGTCAGACAGACAGACAGACAGACTTTCGCATTTATAATACTAGCTTTTGCCCGCGACTTCGTCTGCGTGGACTTAGTAACTGCAGCTAGAGTAAGAATAGCGCCTGGAAAAATTCTTATAGCAATCTAAATTTAAGCATATATTATTATGCATACAAATTAGTAGGCACTTCGTTAATTATCTCAATTCCATCCCGCTTTTTACTTTCTTAAGGGATGGTTTTCGGGATAAAAACTATCCTATGTCCTTCTCAGGGATTCAACCTATCTCTATGCCAAATTTCATCTAAATCGGTTCAGCGGTTTAAGCGTGAAGAGGGAACACACAGACAGAAAGACAGACAGACAGACTTTCGCATTTATAATATTAACTAGCTTTTGCCCGCGACTTCGTCTGCGTGGACTTAGTAACAACAGCTAAAGTAAGTATAGCGCCTGGAAAAATTCTCATAGAAAATTCAATTTGAGCATATTATGCACACAAATTAGCAGGCACTTCATTAATTATCTCAATTCCACCCCGCTATTTACTTTCTTAAGGGATGATTTTCGGGATAAAAACTATCCTATGTCCTTCTCAGGGACTCAACCTATCTCTATGCCAAATTTTATCTAAATCGATTCAGCGGTTTAAGCGCGAAGAGGGAACACACAGACAGAAAGACAGACAGACAGATAGACAGACAGACTTACGCATTTATAATATTAGTATGAATAGTATGGATTAGTATGGATAGCCTTTGCCCGCGACTTCGTCTGCGTGGAATTAGTAATTTGGGTAGCTTATTTTTTAACCAATCAGATATTTATCTGTACTAAAGGTAGGACCTTAAGCCTTAGGAGGACGTTGACGTAAGTATAGGTATATGAAAGGTATCCTGGTAGACACTCCCTATAAGGGGAGGGGAGAGGAGAGGTGAGAGGAGAGGTTGTTGTTAAGTCAAGCCGAGGCGAGGCGAGGCGAGGAGAGAGGAGAGGAGGCGAGAAGAGAAGGGAAGAGAAGAGAAGAGAAAAAAGAGGAGAAGAGAGGATAGGAGCTGAGGAGAGAAGAGAAGAGAAGAGAAGAGAAGAGAAGAGAAGAGAAGAGAAGAGAAGAGAAGAGAAGAGAAGAGAAGAGAAGAGAAGAGAAGAGAAGAGAAGAGAAGAGAAGAGAAGAGAAGAGAAGAGAAGAGAAGAGAAGAGAAGAGAAGAGAAGAGAAGAGAAGAGAAGAGAAGAGAAGAGAAGAGAGAAGAGAAGCGAAGAGAAGAGAAGAGAAGAGAAGAGAAGAGAAGAGAAGAGAAGAGAAGAGAAGAGAAGAGAAGAGAAGAGAAGAGAAGAGAAGAGAAGAGAAGAGGAGATTTTCTACCTCCATACCCAATTTCATGTAAATCGGTTCAGTGCTTATTAATTCCCCATACAAATTTCCACCCCCCTTTTCACCCCCCTAAAGGGCGATTTCTGGAATAAACACTACCCTATGTCCTTCCCCGGGACTCGAACTATCTCTATGTCAAATTTCAACTCAATCGGTTCAGCGGTTTAAGCGTGAAGAGGCAACACACAGACAGACAGACAGACTTCGCATTTATAATATTAGTATGGAATAAGTATAATTTATAATATTAATAAGTATTAAGTATGGATCTATAGTTGTCATAGGACTGTCTCATTTCAAACATATTATACTATCTTTTTAATACAGTTGCTCAAAAAGTGCTACTTTTCGTGGCTGTTTAGCGTGCGGAAAGTTGGTTTTCGCAAACTAGTGCTTTTTACTCAATTTTTTTTTAAATTTTACTTGTTCCAATTCATGACTACTTATTGATGAGTGTTAATATTAGTTTCCTTTAAACGTCGCAATCGACATAAAAACCTACTGTTAATGTAAGAATACGAAAAATATGCATATTTCATATTTTATTACTTACCTCTTCATCATTATAAGCATTACCTATAACACGTTTATTTTTTAATGTTGAAAAACCGTTCTTAATAAGTTGTCTGAATGGAACGGAACGCCTGTCAAAGAAGAGGCATATTTTCTTACTGCATGAATGATTTAAGTTTCCAAAGGCAACATTCGATATTATTTTTATAAATATACGATACACAAATAATCGTAAATAACGATATTTAGGTAATAATAGTACAATGTTTTAATATTTACAATTGCTTCTGTCTTATAGAACATGCATTTGAAAAATAAACTTTAATTGAAGTGGGTTCAATAATAATAACAAAATCTATTCTAGTCGAATAAAAGCTAGAAAAACACCTCTTCATAATGTCAATGTCAATGATGTCACAGAATTAATAATATAAAAGTTTCGAATTCCATTCCTTACTTGTTGCTTTTCTTATTTTTTCGCAACTGTATTAAAAAACGTCGTTCGATACACGTGCGGAAATGTCATTCTTTACTCGTATCTCGGTGCTCGTGAAGTAATGACATACTTTCCGCACTAGCATCGAAATGTACTATTGTCTTACACTAGTACTAGCACCCAATAGAAAAGAATGAATATAGTTTTTTTGTTCTTATTTATTTACTGACAATTTGGTTTGACCTACTATATCTTCTATATATTATACATATATATCCCATCAAGACGAACTAGCTCTGCAAAATGACCCCACAGTCCCCACACATTTTGAGCCACGCTGGGTGGGGCGTAAATATTGCACCACGGCGCTATTTAGTTCGCAAATGGCGGCCCGTTGTCACAGTCGTAGTAAGAAGTATTTAGATTATTTCTTTAAGGAAAAGATATGCCTTACTGTGTGGTTAAATGATGTGCTAGCCGTTCCAACAAACACTGAAAATATTATGGGATTACCTTTCACATATAATTTGGCAATAATAATATTATTTTGATTTCTTTTGCTCATGACAGATTTTATATGGGGATGATGTCATGCAGTTTTAAACATCCTATTATTTTAAATTTGTTAATATGTTGTGGTTGTTTTGATATAGTCCGTTTAATTTAAATTAGTGGTAGTAAATACTAATCGCCGTTGTAGGTGGCGCTTTTTTAATGTGTATATTTTAACATGTCCCTGGCATCTTGGCTCTTGGCTCAGCCCCTTGGCTAAAGGACTGATGTGGCTAATTTTGGTATAGAAATATTTGTGGCAGACCAGTAGTAGGCCTAGCACAAGATTGGCGCGACAGTACCTCAGATGATGATGATGATGATGAGTTAGTGCCTTATATTTTTTAGATAATTCAAGAAAGTACGCAACAATAAGTTTTCCGAGAATGATACTGTTTGCTTTTCTCGTTTCCAGTTCACGAAATGTTCATAGGCAGCAATCAGCAATGTATAATGCTTTCGATTTTTCCGGTCATATACTATCACTTGCAACAGATGCCTTTACTTTGATATCTGGTGGCATTAAATTAACTCCAAAATCGTGTGAATCACTTCATTTCTATTTAATAACTTATGATATGTTCGTGGCAATTACAAACATAAATCACTTAAATTAGCTTAAATGTTGAATAAAAAAGTTTTACTTTTAATTGCCATTTTTTTTTTTCAATGTGGATTCTGTTTTCAGTATTATGCCAATTGAAGAGAAATTGTATTAATATTATAGTTGGTCAAGCAAACCTTGTCAGTAGAAAAACGCGCAAAATTCAAATTTTGTATGGGAAGATAATCCTTCGCGCCTACATTTTTTAAATTTGCCGTCTTCTACTGACAAGATTTGCTTGACCAACTATATTTCAGAACATATTTATGTAAAAAAACATGAATCTTTTTTTATTTCTTTATATTGATATTGCTCGTTTAAAGAAAGGTAAGTATAAGATTTATATTCTTAAGTGCAGTGTACGAAAGACAGCTTCATTCAATCGTGAAATGTTCAAGTAATACTATTGGGTCTCGCATAATACTCTTTTATGCCCAATCGCGCGTTGTTCAGGTGGGTCATTTATAAGCGGGTCTCGCATAATACTCATTTATTTAAAAAGTATCAATCAGATTACTTTTTAGAACTAGTGTAAAAAATCAAACTTTACGCACGATTTGCAGCTACATTAACTAAACTTTTTGAGGAATAGTTTGAATGGGGTTAGCCGGTCGAAATAGTTAGCAGATGGCGCCAGCATAGCTTGCCCTGTCAATCCCTAAGCTCCCTCCACACTCGTGCGCGAATCGCGGCGTGAAGCCGCGAACGCGAGTGTGGAGTCGATGTCGCTGATTAGCGAATTAGACTCCACACTCGCGTTCGCGGGGCGCGCCGCGATTCGCGCACGAGTGTGGAGGGCCCTCTAGAATTGTGTCAAATTTTTGTTTTTTTAATGCCCTGGATGCCAGCTCTTTAAGCCAAATCTCATAGAAAAAGGGGCAAGCTATGATGGCGCCATCTCTGCAAACCTGCTCGTTGATTAGCGAACTAGGCTCCACACTCGCGTTCGCGGCTTCGCGCCGTGATTCGCGCATGAGTGTGGAGGGACCTGGACAAAAATACTATAATTCTCTCTGTTAATGTTTGAAATTGAAATTTAATCTTACCGAAGACGAGGCAGTATTGGCTATGGTCTTAGCCCAATCTTAGCCTGTCCAGAAGGACGAATAAAAAAAAAACATTATTTCTTGATCCCTACCCACTCAGGCCACTCGATCACAATCATACCTGCATCGAAGGTCGAGAAAAGACGAGTATAACTTTGTAATTTTAAGCTGCAATTATTTTCAGGAAACATGCAGGCTCCTCACAATGATAGATGGGAGAGGACGAAGCTGCACCTAATACGGAACTTCCTGGTGAAACCTGGTGAGTGGGTTATCTCGACTTTTTATTTTAGTTATATAAAACATAGACTTTTGGGGGTTTGCTTGTTGACCGCCATCTTGGTGATATCGGGTCGTGATTAATTTCTTTGCTCATTATCGTTGTTTAAAGTGTAATACTGATAGTTTATTGTGCAATAAAGTAATGTGGAAGTGTGCGAAAGATGAAGAATTAATTTTGAAACGAGTTTATCCACCGTTCCGGCGTCAACGCCAAGTAGCCCCACGTGGTTCTTGTAAAGTCCAGCAATCTTGCAAGCAGAGCTAACAAAATCACCGTACACTGTCTAAACTGTCTTGTATTAACCGTACATACAATTTTAGTCGTATTGAAGAAGCTTAAGGCGGAATAGTCCCACTGGACTGAAGCCATAATTTTAAAAGAATGAATGAATGAAAATGATCAAAATGGAATAGAAAATTTTACGTCGCTTTTATCGCAATATAAATTATATGACGTTGGTCCTATATACTTACTATACTCTTTGCGTAGGTCGTCGAAAGGAAAATGGTCAAAAATGCAGGGGACCTAAATATATATGACATTTTTAGGGTTCCGTACCCAAAAGGTAAAAACGGGATCCTATTACTAAGACTCCGCTGTCCGTCTGTCTGTCACCAGGCTGTATCTCATGAACCGTGATACCTAGACAATTAAAATTTTCACAGATGTATTTCTGTTGCCGCTATAACAACAAATACTAAAAAGTACGGAACCCTCGGTGCGCGAGTCCGACTCGCACTTGGCCGGTTTTTAATCGACATCAAGATTTCACAAGCAGAGGTTTTCAATTCGGTTGTAGGTATGTTCTTAAACCGACTTCAAAAAAGGAGGTTATCAATTCAACCGTATTTTTTTTGTATGTATGTTACCTCAGAACTCCGTCATTTATGATTATGAACCGATTTGGAAAACCCAGTTTTGATAAAGGGATCCATTAGGAATCTAGGGAACTTCTCAAATCTTATAGGCTTACATACATGTATATCGGTTTTAGTATTTTCATCAACAAAAACCGAGCACTTTCATTCAAAACAGTACCATTTGATGAAGTGGAACTACTGATGATGACCAGAACGGGACTTTAACAACGCATATTTCAATTTTGGCGATTTAAGTCCTCTTCGTTATATTAAGCACAAGTAAGTTCTCAAGGGTCCATGAGGTCCAACTCCTAATATCTTGATGGCTTCAGATCCAGACCTTGAAACTTACCCGAAGTGCAGAAATATTTAGTGACATGACAGTTTGGCCAGACAGATAAAGAAAAACTAAAAAATAAAATTAATCTTTAAAAATAAGTAAAACCGATTTCAAAGGAATATAATAAAATATTATCTCGTTTTATATGCGCTAGCAAACTGATATGTTTAAAGTCGGTGCCAAGCTAAATAGTTACAATACTGGTTCATTTGTTCTTATCAAACTATACCAGGGTTCGCATTCGGTTTGAGGGCAACTTGACGCTTTTAAGATTTGGCTTGGCACCGACTTCAAACGTCAGTTTGCTAGCGCATATAAAACGAGAATATTTTATTTTATCCCTTTTGAAGTCGGTTTTACTTCTTAAAGATCATTTTTTTAATGTTTGATAGGTACTTTGTTAGCCCCATACATAAATACCTAAGGATCAATTCGTAAATGTCAATTATTATTATTAGTGCCATTTTCAACCAAAAGGGTACTTATTGTCGCTTGTCAGTAAGGCGCTATTTCCATATAGCTTCAATTAGAAATCAACCTTATCAACAAGCGACAATGTGGCACCTTTTGGTTGAAAACGTCACAATTATTTTTTCATTTCTCATGCTCTGAAAGAGGGTCATTGTTGTTCTAAAAGGTGTGCAGAAAATGATACGCGTCTGCACTAGAGCATTTTACGTTCGAAGTACGATTTTTTTGATTTTTTTACGATAAGCAATTCAAATTTGAGTTTAAATGGATTTGTTATACAATTTCCATTCTGATATTTGACTCTCCATTCCATAAATAATGATACTTTTGCCTAAATTGCTAACCGAAAGTACCCTTAAGAAATACTATAAAAATGTATACTTGGTCATGTTTTAAAAAAAACACATGCATTTTACTTTCCTCGTATTCGAAATGAAAAGTAGAGTGTTTAACTCGGGTGAAAGGCGTCATTTCAGCCTCGGACTGTTGGCGCTCTCACTGTGTTCGAGCACCAAAATACCTCGGCAGAAATGAGTGCCTTTCATCCCTTGGTTAACAATCTACTATAATTCTTACGTTGCGCCGACTATATTGTTCGATTTGTGAAAGATTGTCCAATATTAAAAGCAACAGTGGACGTTTTTAGGCTTCCGTACCTCAAAAGGAAAAAACGGAACCCTTATACCTAGTCGGCTCATAAGTTCTGTCATATACATAGTATCAAATAAAATCAAAAGTTTAAGTTTATTCCGTATAATTTGTACAGCGTTTGAAAGCTTATAAACTAGAGAATCTAAATGTATAACATTTATTCAAAATGACCGCCATAATTATCTACACAGGCTTGGAAGTCTTCGTGGCCAGTCGTCAATGGATTCACGGACCACTTTCATGTCGATATTGGTCACTGCCGTAGCAAGAGATTTTTTCAGCGAGTCTAGATTTGCATGAGGTTTTGAGCACACCTTTTCCTCTAAATACTGCCATATTTTATAGTCTAAAGGATTAAGATCTGGGCTAGAGGAGGGCCAATCTTCATGCCGTATAAAGTCGATTTTATTGGAGGCGAGCCAGGCTTGTGTAGACTTTGCCTTACGGGCTGGAGCAGAGTCCTGCTGGAAAACCCAATGCTGGTTTAGAAACATCGTATGGGATAGTGGTTTCACAATATTAGTCAACACCGTGTCTTGGTACACTTTGGCACTAGTTTTTACTCCTTTCTCACAAAAATGCATACTAGTGACGCCCGCATAAGAAACTCCCAGCCAAACCATCACAGATGAAGGGTGATGACCTCTTTGAATACGGGGAATGCTATTAGACGCTTCTTTACTATTGCAAGCGTACACTCTATCATTTTGTTTATTACAGTTTTCTTCTATGTCAAAAATTTTCTCGTCCGAAAACAGTATACAATGGTGCTTATTTTTAGCGTACTTCTTCAATAAAGCTTTAGATCTTTTAAGCCTTAAAGCTTTAAGCCGACCATTGAGAAGATGGCCAGTTTTTCGTTTATAAGCACGAAGTCTCAGGTCTTGATTAAGCACTCTTTTCACCGTGTTTTTGCTCAAACCCATCTGGAGGGCCATAACTTTTTGTTTCCTAGCGGGATTTCTGGCAATGTGTGCCCTAATTGCTTGTACAACCGCTGGAGTCCTAGCTGTACGCGGACGACCGCTTCTTTTCTTGTCATTTAAACTAGAGACCTCACTGTATCTTTCTATGGTACGATACACAAATCTTAGAGAGAATTTTAAATTTTCAAGTAGCTTAAAAATTTTAGTCGGCGAGTGACCACAACGATATAGTGCAATTATTGCGGTACGGCTATCTTTAAGCGTCCACTCCATGTTGAAGAAAACAGAAAATTGCAAAATTATACTACTCAAATATTTAATAGATTCGAAATTCAAATGCAGAACGGTTTTTGTTTTAGGAGTTCCAAATTTAAATTTTAAAGGCCAGTGACAGAACTTATGAGCCGACTAGGTATATATTATAGGATTACTTTGTTGTCCATCCGTCTGTCTGTCAAAACCCTTTATCTGGGGAACGCGTTAAAGTTTATCGAGTCAACTTTATCGAGTTGAAATTAAAACCATAAATATGTACTTAGGTCTACAGTCCATTGAAGCTGTGAAAAAATCAAACTTCTAAGTTTACATGAAAAAATCGGCCAAGTGCGAGTCGGACTGGCGCACGAAGGGTTCCGTACCATTACGGAAAAAACAGCAAAAAAATCACGTTTATTGTATGGGAGCCCCATTTAAATATTTATATTATTCTGTTTTTAGTATTTGTTATTATAGCGGCAACAGAAATACATCATCTGTGAAAATTTCAACTGTCTAGCTATCACGGTTCATGAGATACAGCCTGGTGACAGACAGACAGACGGATAATCGGACGGAGACGGACAGTGAAGTCTTAGTAATAGGGTCTCGTTTTTACCCTTTGGGTACGGAACCCTAAAAAAGACACTAAAACTACCTACAGGCAAAGATGATATAATAGGATAGTAAATTTTGTAGCCACTGTAAATTCACTGTCATCTATCGACACACGATTAAAACTTGAAATAAAAATATCAAAAAATATATTTATATATGGATAAATGATTTTTTTAATTTGCTTTAATTATTTTTATATGATTTTGACCCATGTTCTTTCACTGAAATGCGTTAAAATTGTTAAATAACAAACAAAACCGGCCACGCCGTCTATTCGAGAGTAGGCCAAAGGTGGTAATACGTAGTGGCGCCATCTGTTCGAGAATAAAATTAACTTTATTTCCGAGGCACGTTTTTTCCTTAGACTGTATCCATCTAATACGGAGTTACATAGTCTTTGCCTCAGGCGACAGTTCTTTCCACCGTGCTTTCAGGATTTGTTGCTAGACATGTACAGTCGCCGCTCCTGTCCCCTCTCACCTTGCGAGAGGGGAGGGAGAACCTGGCCCTACCCACTAAACCCACTCCGGCGTCTCATCCTACCTCTTTGCCGTTTGCGAGAGCGCCATGGGATGGGATCGAGTACACTCCACCATGAGCATAGGTATATGTGCCATCAAGACGATCTGATGATGGAGATAGGAGATGGCCATAGGAACTCTGTGATAAAGTGATAAAACAACGCAAGCTAATTGTGTTTGCGTTGGTTAGAAATAACTAGATCATACTAGATGAGTAATAAACTGAAATAGATGTCTAAATATATAAAAGAAGAAACTGACTGACTTATATGACACACAGCCCAGACCTTCCAAATTTGGCACGTAGGTTTCTTATAATATCTAGGGGTGCAAGAAGAAAGGATTTTTCAAAATTCACCCCCCAAGGGGGTGAAATGGGGGTCCAAAGTTTGTACGGGGAAACAAGATTAGTTAGATTATTTTATTCGAAACTTCACAGGAGTATTCCTAACGATAAATGAATAAACACGTGTTTCAGGTTTTTCGAAAATTCAATCCCTAAAAGGGGGAAATGTGGTCACAAAGCCTGAAAATCAACAAGGGTATTGTTTCTATGGTTTATCGGGTCGCTGATTACGAAAACAACAACGATTTTAAAATCCAACGTGGCGGACATGAAAAACCATCTCCCCTGTTGGGGTGCAACGGGGTTGAAATGTCTATACTCTGTATCTTTAGGTATTTAAATAAAAGTAAACAAACAATTTGTATATTTTCGGGTAGTTATAACATTTATTAGTTAACCAACCAAAAAATACAAAACCGCTTGGATCTGTAACTGAACGACCTGACTTTAACCTACATTATTTGATCATGAAATGTTTTCAACTACCCTCTACTGGCTTTAGGAGCCATTTGAGGGTAGATTTTGTTTGATTTTGTTTCTTAAGCGTGAAGAGGAGTTTTAAAAAGCATTTTTTATTTTATTTTGTTTTTACTTAGGAATGGTGTCAATGTTGATAACATAAATGAATTCAGCACCCCCGATTTATACGAAAACGATACCAAACCCGGCCTAGCAGCTTTACTGATGTAGCTAATCAAGATAAAAATGAAAGCCTTAAATAAACCTTCAAGAGTATCTCAAAAACTATACAAGATATCAAAAAACTTGACTCAATAAAACTTGTAACAAATTAAATCCGTTTTCATTTTGTATTAGTGGCCATTTCGCTCAGACGCATAGTTTCCGAGATATATTCGAAAAACCGAAAATTTCCTATTTGAAAGTTAAAAAAAGAGTTTTTTTTCGATACTGAGGTATTTTTTTAATATTCCCATATATTTTTTAAGTTTCCAATTTATTGTGATAAATTGCTCATTTTCTATCTATTTAACTATATTTAGTTATAAAATTCAACATGTGTCAACTACCCTATTTAGGCTTATAGCACAATCGGATTAGGACTAACCTCGAAATATCTTCCAAAGTTATGAAATTTGGTATGTTAATTAATGGTCTCTTTTTCATGTCCACATTATTCGACATTTGGGGACCTCCAGGAATCGCAGCCATTTTGGAAAATGTGTACCATCCTGAAGAAATTGGCGTTTTACTTTAAATCTACGTTCACTGTGAAAATATGGTGTAAGGCAACATTAAAGCTTATTAAATTCTACACAAAAAAGTCCTAGATATCTTTGCGGAAAAAATACATCTTGTTATAGAAAATAATTGCTGAATACAGATTTAGCGCAAATACCCTTTCAGGGGATATTCTCTTAAAAGGAAACTTGTAGGAATATGAATTCCACATTTGTCTATACATTTGTAGACGTTAACCCTATATTAACATTTTACTCGACTGCGACTTAAGCAGAAAGTAGGGTTTATGGGTTTAAATACTGAAAATCAGTACACCCTGTAGCTCAGGATACTGGACGGATTTTTTAAAATTACGTATCGGTAGATTCCTCTTGCCCTTCACAACCAGTTTACACTTGTTTTATTAAAGAAATATCAATACAGCCGCCTTGAGAGGACCCCGAATATTAAATCATATTTCTACTTCTAGCGCCTAAACTATTGAGTGGATTTCAATATAATAGACATCAGTAGACCCATAATTGGTACACGAGTGCTATGCAATACTAATTTACTAAAATAAACGGAGGAAAAATGTTTAGGACTAAAAAATGTGATAGCAAAAACAGATTTTAGGTCTTAAATGAGGTTTAAACAATAGTGACCGTAATGAAATTTGATACCTACAATTTCAGGGATCCCTGTTCGCGTGTCATAAAATTGAAGCTTCGGGGACCACTGGGATCAAAAGCCATCTTGAAAAGTATGTCTTTTTTGGTTTTTCTGTGCGGTCACATTTTTAAGTCCTAAACGTTTTTCCTCTATTTATTTTAGTAAATTTGTATTGCATAGCACTATGTACCAATTATGGATCTACTATTGTCTATTTTATTGAGATCCACTCAATAGTGTACGCGCTAGAAGTAAAATATGATTTAATATTCGGCGTCCTCTCAAGGCGGCTGTATTGATTTTTCTTTAATAAAACAAGTGTAAACAGGTTGTGAAGGGCAAGATGAATCTACCGATACGTCATTTTAAAAAATCCGTCCAGTATCCTGAGCTACAGGATGTGCTGATTATCAGTATTTAAACTCATAACCCTACTTTCTGTTTAAGTCGCAGTCGAGTAAAATGTTGATATTGGGGTATAACGTGTACAAATGTATAGACAAAAGTGGAATTCTTATTCCTACAAGTTTCCTATTGAGAGAATATCCCCTGAAAGGGTATAAGCGCTAAATCTGGATTCAGCAATTATTTTCTATAACAAGATGTATTTTTTCCGTAAAGATATCTGGGACTTTTTGTGTAGAATTTAATAAGCTTTAATGTTGCCTTACACCATATTTTCACAGAAAACGTAGATTTAGAGTTAAACGCAAATTTCTCCAGGATGGTAAACCTTTTCTAAGATGGCTGCGATTCCTCGAGGTCCCCAAATGTCAAATAGTGTGGACATGATAAAGAGACCTTTAATTAACATACATACCAAAATTTCATAACTTTTGAAGAGATTTCGAGGTTAGTCCTAATCCGATTGTGCTACTATGTTACCGGGAATTAACGTACGTTGGGTCTTGTGTCTTGAAGGTAAATTTATTTTAAAGTACGTAGTGTAAATTGGACAGTATACAGGAAAATTGCATTTTAAAATTAACTGTATTAAATTATTTTGTTTTTCAGGTGAACATATTAATCATCTTCCAATTCCAACACACATCATACTACACGACACACACACTAGCGGAACTGTTGAAGGAGATGCTGTTGATAAGAGTCACGAAATAAATACTGGAGATAATTTGCGAGAAATTGATAAAGACCATGATAATGAGAATGAGATGAGAGAAGCTCAGGGATCTGGACTTAATGTGCCTAGGCATGGAGAAACGGAGCAGACAAGTCCTGTGCTAGCATGCAAAACAAAGAGAAGTAAGTTAAATTATGATATATCCTTAAGAAAATTAGTTTTACTAAAGTAATCATATTACACACTGTAATTCAGACTTATACACGGGGCGCCTGACTGTAAGCTTTGCGCGCTCTGACATACATATACTCGTATGGCGCCGTTCACACTGTACTACACAGTGTTCTAGATAATGTTCCGTGTCTGACCACTAACCTGGACGCTTCTGGCCTTCGGCCCTACGTGTAGCTCGGCTTGTCTTCTAAACTGACTTCATATTAAGTTGTATATTTCCAGGTGCAGCTAAACTTAAATATGTGTCCTCTGTCTCCACTGTCTCTGTCGAGGAAACGAGCGTAGAAGAACAACATAATTCAAAGTCGCATAAAAGAAGATCAAATTCAAGTAATGACGCAGCGTCGAGAAAAAAGAAGAAAGATGCAGGCACCCAAATTACTGCAGATGAAAAACGAAATTTGGAGAATGCTAGGCGGATATATCTCCGCTCACCGCTCGTCTTTAGATTGTGTAGGTGTTCGGACCATGTTTGTCTGTGATTCTTTTTCTATTAACCATGCGTAGTATGCAGCCTACACATCAAAAAACTATTTTTTTGCATAATTAGGTAAAATTGATAATACCTGTATAATTATTTTTTAATCGTAAATTATTTGATTTTAAGATGTTTTATACAAAGGCCGTGCCAGGATAAGCTAAGTGAATCTGCCCCCAACGAGTTTTGTCTTGTTTTTTTTTGATGATGTGGCTTTCTATTAATAAGAAGTATGCAAAATTTCAGAAAAAAAAACGAAATATGATTTATCTTTAATTTTTTTTCTACCAAGCCGATTTTGACGTGCGTGACGTAAGTTGTGCGTATAGTAATGACAATTATATGACATATAATTTTCATTACTATACGCACAACATACGTGACACACGTCAAAATAGGCTGGCTAGAAAAAAAATATAGAAGAAAAAATCCTATTTCGTTTTTTTTTTTTACAAAAAACTGTTTAGTTTTGGGGTCTGAAATTTTGCATACTTGTTACTAATAGAAAGCCACAGTGCCACAGCCACAGCATCAAAAAAATTACAAGCCAAAACTCGCTGGGGGCAGGTTCACTTAGCTTATCCTGGCACGGCCTTTGCGCAGTATTTTAGTTTAAATAAATTACATTTGTTTTAATAGGTCAGGAACTGAATGCCCAAAAAAGGTATAGGTACTTTCTTATTGCTTGACCTATTAAGACGAAATGACGGAAAATATGGATAATTTGGAAAAGTTATCCATAGTCATATTTTTTTTAAATTCAGATTTAGTTCTTGTCTTGATTATGTAACCAAAAACTGGTAGATAGGTACTGAATATTTTTATTGTACTTTAAATCAGTTATTGAATATTTTTCTTGTTTTTTTTTATGTTTTGCTATTTTTGTTATTAATCGCTGTAATTATTTTTTAATTAAATATATTACCAATTATGCAGTGTTATATTTCTTTACTAAATATACAGGATGAAATTTCTAAATGGGTCAGTGAGGGCAGCTACCAGATCCCGTGCTGCTACGCGGAAACATTCATTGTCGCAGTAAAAAAACAGAAGTAGGTACAATAAGCTTAAATTACAGCAGTATTATACAAGTACATAGTACATACATATACAAGTAGGAACAAACTACCCTCGATTTTCTTTTTCTCGGTCTTAGAAGACCTTCCCTCGATTTCAAATTAATGAAGATTGCCGTTTACAGATTTTGGAAATAACATACAGGATGCGAGAAAGGTCATTTTTGACAAACTTTTTTTAAATGTCAATATATCCCATTCTTATCCAGGATCAACAGCTTGTATGGGACAAAAAAAATAAACGGCTAGAAAAGCCACAAATCGAGGAAAACTTTTCCCATACAATTTGTATGAAAATGAAAACTTTTATTTTTCACATGCTATTTTTTATGCCAATCGATTCCATTCCTATCCAGTATCAATATATAGATTCCTAGGGATCAACTTACGGTAATGTATAAAATACATTTACTATAAAGAAAACGTCAAATTTTATTCGCAGTTTTCTATCTCGCCAGTTTATTTATTTTTTGGTCGCATGCAAGCTTTTGATCCTGGATAGGAATAGGATCGATTGGCATAAAAAAAAAGTTTGTCATAAATGACCTTTTTCTCGCACCCTGTATGTTTTTTTTTAATCTGTAGCTGTTTAGGCTGTAGGGCGTGTCATATGAGGTGTGGTTGAATTCGTCGGAATTATGGTAGTAACAAAGGCTATAGGTATACATTTTGAAAATGGCGCCCGCTAATGAAAAAAAGGAAGGGGGGATTGCTTTTCTTTCTTACTATAGCAATATGGGTACCTACCAAATGAAAGCTAGTGAAAAAACCATTTTCACTTCTCATGCTCGTAAAGTTCTCCTTTGTGCTAGATGTAGGCTGCACAAAATGCTACATAACATATTCTAATCTATGCCTCTGTTGACGGTGGTCCAAAAGACTAAAGATCAGCTGTCAGTCATTGAAGTGACAATTGACATTTGACATTTCGAACTATGGAAAAGACCACCATCTACACTAGCGCCCCTAGCGGCGAATTCATACGCGTTAGCCCTCATTTGTTGCTGTTTTACGATTGTTATTTTTAATAATGTCGTCGAGTAAGGAGGAAATTACAGTTTCGCCTAATACTTTAATGGAAAGGAAAGCAAAAAATGTTATTGAGCAGTTATTGCCGCAGAAATCCAAACAAAAATATCTTACTGTATACGAAAATTTCATGAGTTGGAGAGCCGAAAAACTAGTCGATACTTCCTCGGAAGGTGTTTTCTTAACATATTTCGACGAATTGTCCAAGAAATTGAAGCCGCCTACATTATGGAGTGTGTACTCTATGCTTAAGAGTACGTTGCAGGTGAGAAACGACGTGAATATAAAACCCTATATGAAACTTAGGTACATGTTTTTTGAAAAGACTTACTAATGGGCACAAAACCAAAAAATCAAAGGTTCTCACGGCAAACCATGTAGAAACATTCTTAAACACCGCTCCCGATGCTCAATATTTGGTACAAAAGTACGTAATATTAATTTCCGTTTATTCAACATCTCATACTTTGCCTATCGAAATTCAAAAAGTAATTTTTAGTTAAAAGTTTGCAACGTTGTAACAATTACTGTTTTTATTGTAGGTAGAGCTCATATTTGGAATTAGCGGTGCGAGTCGAGGCATAGAACTGGCTAATATTACCGTCGACGATGTCAAGTTGGACACGCAATTACAAGCTTGCCCAATACAAAAACCAACCAAGAGCGTACATTTGTCGTAAAAGGAGAATATCTTAATATAGTTAAAAAGTACCAAGACTTACGTCCACAAAATGTTACAACAAACAGATTCTTTCTTAATTACAAAAACGGCAAATGTACACGACAAGTCATAGGACGGAACAAATTTGCAACATTTCCAAAGCAAATCGCAGTTTTCTTGAATTTAGAAAATCCGGAACGTTACACAGGGCACTGCTTTCGGAGAACTTCCGCTACCCTCTTAGCCGATTCCGGAGCAAACTTGACGACTTTAAAGAGATGGCGGCTGGAAATCGGACCAGGTTGCAGAAGGATACATAGAAGAATACTGTTGACAAATTAAATCTAGACCTCTTACATATCCAGCGATGGTCTGAGAAGTTCGGTCTGTTTGTTAATCCGTCTAAGTGTCAGGCCATTGTCATAGGTAGCGAACGCCAGCTCGCGAAAATAGATTCTACACCCCCCGTATATTTTAATGGCACTCCGATTCCTTACAGCCAGAGTGTAAAAGACCTAGGCGTCTATTTAGACAGCACCCTGAGTTGGAAGATACAGGTAGCTGAAATTTGCCGAAAAGTCACTGGATCTCTACATGCCCTTAACAGACTTAAACACTTTTTACCCGTTAAAACAAAAATATTATTAGCACAGACATTAATCCTACCCATAATTGACTACGGTGATGTGTGTTATCCAGACTTAAATGAAGAGCTCTTGAACAAGTTAGATCGTTTACTAAATAACTGCATTCGTTTCATTTTCTGTCTTCGTAAATACGACCATGTCTCCTCTTTCCGCTCTAAACTCGGCTGGTTTCCTATACGTGTTCGTCGAAATATTCGCATGCTTTGCACCCTCTTTTCTGTTATTAATGATCCCCAATCTCCCGAATATCTCAAATCTTTCTTCAACTACTATGGTGTTTCTCGTGTCCGTCAACTTCGCTCTACTGGCAACCTTTCTTTGTCCATACCATCTCACCGAACAGGTTTCATGTCCTATTCTTTCTCTATTCAGGCAGCTCGCCTTTGGAATAGTCTCCCTGTTAAAATTAGACAGTGTCCGAATAGATTTGCATTTAAAAAATCCTTACGTGAGTACTTTGCTGGCAGAACGATTAATTCCTAGTGTTTCTGTTTTGAAAGTTTCATCTGATATCTTATGTATTTGTATGTATGTATATTGTATGTATTTATATGAATATTATATATACAGATATATGTATGTATGTCTATGCCTATCCATTATTTAACTATACTTGTATATATGTAATCACTATGTTGCACCGCCTACAAATTATCTGCTTTGCCCGAAGGTTGACTGGTAGAGAATGCCTCATAGCATTAAGTCCGCCTTTTGTACGATTGTATTTTCTTTTGTGCAATAAAGATTAAATAAATAAATAAATAAGATTCCATTGGAAATAAAAGATTTCCGACAGTATTACAGAAGCCATCAATTTAGTTCCAAATTGACCAGGTCCATCTAGTAGTAACTGTAATTTTGAACCAAACAATCAACTTCTGAATGAAGACCCAGAGAGGCCGGAGGCATCACGATTGCCCAATATACCATCGTCATCACAAATCCAAACAAACACTGTTAATATGCCCGATAAGACCATTACATTAAATATATCTATAGGTAATAGTTCAAATTTCACATTAAAATTTAATATACTTTTTCATACGTTGAAACAAGTTTAAATAATTTAAAACATGGGAATCAATTAATTGAGTGGATATAAACTTACCTATTATTATTATTCAATTAAAAGTAAAACTAAAAGTAACTAAGAATAACAACTTATAAATAAAAAAATAAAAAAAAACTAAACTACTCTTAATTAAAAAACATCTAAATAAGGCCCCCGCGGCATTGTGCCAAAGATGCTGGCAGCATTCCCTCGCTGAATGGCAATAATTATGCGCTGCGAGAGAAACCCGCCAGCTCTCTGGTCACCGGTTGCGTCGACGAGCTTTTTGCTAAGTTCTTTAAAAAGAACTTTTGCGCTTGGACCCCACGGCCCCAGTGTCTCGACACCAAAAGCCACAAAGTGGTATTGTGGGCCGAGACCTCGGTACTTTGCGAACTTTTTGCCTTCAGCCGCCTCGGCAGCCGCCCCAGCCCTGAACGAAGTTCTTGGTAGATGGGACGGAGCTAGTGTATCGACGCATGTGGCGTCCCAGACCAGCACCCGTCCCATCTTCCACGGGACCAGGGTCATACCGTCCGGTCTCTTGCCGTCGTCCCTCAAAACGCCGTTTGGTTCAAGGATAGTCGGCGCGTTGACGGTGGCAAGAGAACGGCGGATGATATCGTTCAGGGCAGCGTGCCTGGAGAGGCGACCAGCGCTTAATTGACAAGAAAGGCCGTGGTGTCCAAGCACATCGACGGTTGCGCCGCAGGGGCATCTGTGGGGGGCGCAGACCTTTACCCCTAATCTAAGACTTACGGCTAAACGTAAAGTCTAGATATGTACCAGTGGGGGGGAGGGATAGGCATGCAGCCACTGGCCGGATTCTTGTTCTGCAACTGCGAGAAGCCGTGCGCGTGCAGGGCCGTCAGAGCTGGAAAGTAGTTCCTCATACTTAATTTTGCACAACGTGTCGTCCCAGCAACGTTGAACGTTTAATTTTAAGGGTAAATTTTGACCCGGACAAGCCGTCAGACAGGCGTAAATTTAATTAAATGTATTTATTTGTTTGCCATTGTTTTATTTTACTCACAATCGAAGTGAAAAGCAATGTTGTTAACTCAGGCACAAACGCCTATTTTTATCCTCGGCTATATTGATAGCTGAAAAATGAAAATGAAAATGAAAAAATGAAAAATGAAAAATTGTTTCTTTCGTTTAAGAATTACTTATACAGGTAAGTGTTGGTGCCTCTTTTTAAGTAAGAAAATACCTGTGTTGAGAGGCACCGCTCTTCCTTAAAATTGGTACCTAATAAATGGTTTTAAAATATAAATATAAATTTAAAGAAATAAATATGAACACAATATCAGAGAATAACAAAAGTAATTACTTATAGCTTAATTTAACCTAATGAGAAGATGGACTTGCAAGTCCATATGAGTGTGCGTGTGTGTCTGTGTGTGTGTAATGTGTGTGTGTGCGTGTGTGTGTGCGTGTGTGTGTGTATGTGTTTAGGTTCCTAAAACATTTTGAATTAAGTTTTCTGTATCATAATTATCATAATTATGTATCATAATTTTACCGTAATCTTAGTACGGCATCTTTTGACATAATAATTCTAACGGAGACGTGGCTGGTGGACGGTGTGTTGGACTCGGAATTGTTCGACGACCGGTATGTGGTCTGGCGGCGGGACCGGGATCTCGCCCTGACCGGTCAAAGCCGCGGGGGCGGTGTGCTCATCGCCACCCGTCGGGAACTACCTGTGACCCCGCAGCCGACGTTCCAGTCGTCTGCTGAGGATTTGTGGGTTACACTTTCGCTTAAGGACACCTCCAATAGGTTAGTAAAAGTTCATTTGTGCGTACTATATTTGTGTAATCAAAATAATGGTAACTCATTTTCACAACAATTAGCTAACTTCTTAAATAAATTAAGTGAGTTGATGTTACATCGTCCAGATGACAAGTTTATAATAATTGGTGATTTTAATATGAGCGGTATCCGGTGGATAGGTCGAGACTCGGTGATGGTTCCGTCTTCCTATGCTAGTAATGATGAATGTAGCCTAATCGATGAAATTCATACTCTGAATCTAAATCAATATAACGGTATTTTAAACCGGTTTGGTAAGTTACTGGACTTAGTATTATCTAATGATTTTGTACGCGTTAGTAGTTGTGATGTACCCCTAGTTCCTATTGACCCGTATCATGACCCCTTAACTATTCGAATTAAGTTAACCACTGTCCTCCCGCTTCATACAGCCCCTCGGGTTAAATATTTTTACAACAAAGGTGACTACACGTCTATTAATAACGAGCTAGCTACCATCAATTGGGAGACTGAGTTTTCCGACCGTACTTTAGACCAGGCTTTGGATTTCTTTTACGTAACTTTTAAGAAACTTAGGGATAAATTTATACCCAGTAAAATAATTAAAAAGGATAACTATCCGGTATGGTATTCCGTTTCCTTGAAGAAAGTAATTAAAGAAAAATACAAATATTTCAGGAAATATAAAATATACAAGAATCTATCAGACTTAATTTCATATAACGTTCTTAGGGAAAGAGTACGTAAATTAGAAGATACATGCTTTACTTCGTATATACACCGGGTAGAAAATAATATTGCCACTAACCCTAAACAATTTTGGTCTTTTGTGAAGTCTCGTTCATCCTCTCAGAGTTTACCCAGCAGCCTTAAGTATGGAAACAGAATATTTAATTCAGGCTTAGATATTTGCAATGCTTTCTCAGATTATTTTTCTACCACCTTCAGAGCCTCAAATAATAATAATACCGATCATTCACCCTATCCCAGGTATGACTCAGTGGCTAGTTTAAATAGCATTGAAATTAATCCGGACGTTGTCTCTAATATACTACTAAAATTAGATCCTTCTAAATCAGCGGGTCCTGATGAGCTACCTGCCCAGTTCCTAATTAACTGTGCTAAGAGCTTGGTGTGTCCCATTGTTTTACTCTTTCGGCGTTCATTCGCCGAGTGCTCAATTCCCTCAATATGGAAGTCGGCTTTTATCACCCCCGTTCACAAAAAGGGTCCGAAGACGGAAATAACTAACTATAGACCAATATCGAAATTATGTATACTTTCAAAAGTGCTAGAAAAAATTGTGTTTCAACAAGTATACGATACTTTTAAACTTTCTTTTAGTGATTATCAGCACGGTTTTTTGCAACGAAGGTCAACTGTATCCAATCTTGTTTTACTTAATGATTATGTCACTGAAGCTATGGATAGTGGGCTTCAGGTTGACGTCATATATACTGACTACAGCAAGTGTTTCGATAGAATTGATCATAGGTTGCTTATATCAAAGTTATATGACATGGGAATACATGGGGATTTACTGAGGTGGTTCTCCTCTTATATCAATAATAGGTCTCAGGCTGTCGTGGTCAACAACTATATATCTGGATGGGTATCAGTCCCAAGCGGCGTCCCGCAAGGGTCACTGCTCGGTCCGTTATTATTCAACATTTTTGTTAACGATATAGGCAAGTGTTTTTTGCACTCTAAACTTCTCTGCTTTGCAGATGACATGAAGATCATTAACGAGATAAAATGCAACCATGACTCAATATTATTGCAGTCCGATCTTGAACGTCTCGATGAGTACTGTGAAGTGAATAAGTTAGAGCTTAATCCCTCAAAGTGCTTTTCAATTTCATTTTCCCGTCAACGCAATGTAACCTCCACATCATATACAATAAAGGGTCACCCGCTTGAGAAAGTAACTTATATGAAGGATTTGGGTATTATTCACGATTCTAAACTTATATTTGACAAGCACATAGATAGTATTATTAGTGGAGCACTAAAAGCGCTAGGCTTTATAATGAGAAATTCTATATACTTCACCCAAGCTAAAACCCTGAAAGTGCTTTATTGCGCATATGTGCGGAGTAAACTGGAGTACGCGTCACAGGTCTGGAACCCCTGCTATAATACTTACGTTGACCGAATCGAACGCGTTCAAAAAAAAATTATAAAATATTTATGCTTTAAACTGAAATATCCCTATAGCTCATCTAATTATTTAAGTATTTGTAAGAAACACCATCTAGTCCCATTGCAAAAAAGACGTGACATATCTGATATTACCTTTCTCCTGAACATCACCAGTGGTGTAACTGACTGTTCCGAGCTACTTAGTAAACTTTCTTTTATTACCCCCTATCGCTCTAAAAGGTACCATCCCCCAATATCTGTTAAGACTGCATCCTCCAAATATAGACAGAATAGCTTCCTGGTTCGCGCGAGTCGAAGGCTAAATGAGCTATCGAAAGAACTTGATATCGATATATTCAACTGTAAAGTTCCTAATGTGAGGCATAGTTTGGTTGAGCGGTGTTTTATGTGAGCGACATTTCTATTAATGTAATGTTACTCGTAGATGTAATCTTTTTTTCTTTTTTTTTTTTTGTTTCGTTTTCATTACGCGATGAAATGCATGGAATTTATCAACTTAGTGTATTGGCGCCTTGTCACTAAATATGTATTCTTCATTTGAATCTGATCAATTTTACTTTAGAGTGTTTTTTATCTGGAACTATGTGACCTCTGTTGTTATTGAATAAGTATACCTATAAGTAGAAGCCCCTAGAGGGGCTAATGAACTAAGTGTTCAAAACTTAGGATTATTGTAAGGCTTCCATCGCCATTAATTTTCAATTTGGTATGTTTTTTATTTTATGTTATTTTTTCTCTCTTTTTTGTACGCATGTGTGTGTGCGTAAGTGTTAGCATTAGTTTAAAATTGAATATTTTGTTACTACCTGTGAGTTCCTGTAATTGGCTTCCTGTTTTAATCTTGTTGTTTATTGTAAGTGTATAGCTGTTGGTTCTCCTTAACATAAATAAATAAATAAATAAATAAATAAATAAATAAATAATAACTTACATTTAAGCCAGTCTGTTATATTTTTTTACATTCATCAAATGGTAAGTGATATATATTTAAGTGCTTATGTATGACATTGTATAATTTGCCGGATTTATAGACAAATTGTCTACTAGCGTATGTGGTATTTATTGAAGTGGTTGGAATTATGTTACCGTTTCTCATTCGATTTCGTGTGGTAGGTGTATATGGTTTAGATTTGTGTTTTTTTAAGGTTGCAAATAATATGTAGTTTTCTTACAGTTAGTACATCAGAAAGCTTAAATAGGTCTACAGTTGGAAATCTAAATGGTTTAAAATGCATAACTTTTAATAATGATCTCTGGGCTCTTTCGAGCTCTAAAAATTTGGTTTTAGTAGCCTCTCCCCATACCGGTATGCAGTAACTAATTATTGATTGAACTAAGGTTAAATATATTTGTTTAAGAAGTTGTGAAGTAGCGATATGTCTTAAATTTTTAAAGACCCATATAAGATTCCTGACACGGCTCATGAGCAGCTCTATTTGCAAGTGCCATGTTAGGCGTTGGTCGACTAATATCCCTAAATACTTAACGCTTTCAACTTTATTTATAACTATACGATGTTATATAAATTGCCTCGTATGCCAATACATCGCTTTGTGCCCTTGTTGTACAATCTACTATTTAAAAATATAAGTAAACAGTCAGGTTTTTTATTTGTTTTATTAATAGTTGTAGTTTAATGTACCTAACCGAAAATTATACTGTTATTCAACTTGATGTACTTTTTTTATTTTTGGATATATCTGGTAATTTTTTTTAAACATTATATAGAGGATATTCACAGTCAGTTGGTATTTAGTATGTATCTTAGAATAATCAATTCAGTAATTTTCAATTTAGAGCAGTTCAGTCAATTGTGGATTGTAAAATTTTTGATCGTTTTCTAATAATTTGTCAGACCAAGTAGTGAAAAATGTTACAGTATGTTGTATATTCGTAATCTACTCGCAAATCCCTTTCATTTAGTACTCCATATGGTATGTTTAGAAGAAGAAAGTAAAAATAAAATTGTACTGCCGACTTTATGACGTCATAGCAACTACCCCCACCACTTTCGCGCTTGTCATCTCATAGTGTTCAGGACATTATATGTATACTGAATGCACTGATACCAAATATACCCATGTCCGAGACGACATGACGATATGAGCGAAAATCGATTTCTAGAAAACTAGACCATAAACCGACCCTCTAATTTTCCACGTCTACGAAGAAAAATATGATCATAGAAGGAGATTTTTCGCCTTCTGGCTCAGGGAACCGCCTTAATAGTATTTTATACAATCGTGATAATAAGATATAACAGTATACGGACTTGAAAACACTGTCGTGCTTCGGTTCGTTCGATAGTGGCAAATGCTACTGAAACGAGTGTTGCATTCACCACATATTCACCATAAAACCGATCGCAGTCTCGCTTGGTTGTATAGTGGTTATATACTCTTTGGTTGTAGGTATAGTTTGTTAAGCATAGACATAGTATAATATACAAGTAGTTATGTCAAGGGACTGTCTCATTTCAAACATAGACAGAGAGAATCATTCTATCTTTGTCTTACACTGTACTAGCATCCGAAAGAAAAGGATGAGTATAGTTTTTTTTTGTTCCTATTTACTGACAAGATTTGCTTGACCAACTTTATTTGCCCAAATATTCACACTACATCTCTTTCAGTATCGAAATCGATATTGATGCAGCCATAATACGCAAATACAAGGGCCTGACACTCTTTGATAGAGAAAGATAGACTTATTGCGGTTCCTATAAGAGGAAAAAAAAATAGTCCTTATCACCGACCGGGTGGCATCATAGGTAGGAGGCGAAGGCAAAATACCGAAATTTATAAGAGTGCAAGAGAAAAAATCCCATGCTGCCCAAATTTGATATGAATATTCTTTCTCTTACCCCCGGTCGCTCGATAGCGCGTCTATAACTACTTGTATACACTAATGTGTGGAGGGCCCTTTACGCAAATACAACAGCCAAGTGTGCTTGGGCAGAAATCAAGCAGAAACGCAGAAAATCTAGTTTACATTTTTATGACTGGCAACAACTACTCATGTCATGTCTACACTACGTCAGAGGTTAAAAACAAGAAAAAAAAAGAACTGTCTATGGTTGACGCCTTGATTGACGCTAGTTGTAGATTTTTCTTAAGATTTACGCCGTTTTATATCGTTTTAGTAACCATTCAAACTAATTATGATCGATGTTTCAACTATTATAATTTATTTCTAATTAATTGTACAAATGCTTTACCTCGTAATTAATTTAGAGCATAAAGATAGTGATCGGAGCAGAAGCATACCAATTATGTGCGTCTTTTATAATTTTACATGTGCGTGAATGAAATGTCAGAAATATTACGCATTTACTTAGATTTCTTATTGTTTTGACCATGTAATACCGCGTCAACGCGAAGATTTAGTTTTGCATCACCGCGAAGCAAATATGCAATTCTGTTGTAATGAAACGAACAAAAGTGTAGTGTCGGTAGGTAGGTTTTGACAGCCGGCTGGCTCGTCGAGAGTGACTTACGGTTGGCTTCCTATAAAAATGAACAGTCGTAGTAGTGTAAATGAAACGAATTTGGTGAATTTCTCGGCGGATCTTTCAACATTGAATCAATTGGAAACTAAAGACGGCCTGCTGAGTTTTCCTTTTGATCATATATACGCATGTCACTCTGAAAGTTCGGATCGCAGATCGAACCTTACGCTCGACAAGGAGGTTGAAATCACGACACATTGTGTGGTTGCTGAAGAAAAAGAACTGGTCGTCAGTACAAGCCCAGATGTGACCAGACTTACTGAGCAGCTGTCAGCTTCGGAGGGCCAAAACAAGAGACTCAAAGACCTCCTTGTATACCACTTGGACCTCATACAACAACAGAACGAGCTGATCACTAAAAGGGACAAGTTATACCAGGCTTTAAAACAAGAGAATGACACAGTGAGTACCCTACTGGCTGGTACCATCTTATACTGGTTCCTAGTGGCTGTCATGTTAAATTATACATATGAATATTATCAAATACTTGCCAGGTTAAGTTATTACATCATGAACAGTGTACAAATTGTTAGTTTTAATGTGCTGTGCGAATGACTCATGTCTCCAGCATGCCTATGAGATATTGATCAAAATAGGTGTCTTTGCTAGATCCTAGTTATAATCTTCATTCAATTTGCCAATTCATAAAAAATATCATGTGAAGAATATGTTGACAGCTAAACTGCTAGGCTGTATGTTTTTGTGGTACTAAATAATAATTATACTTGTAGCTAAATAACACCAAAAAATACATTAGAAATACTCGGTTAGCATTTTATAATCCATACACATGAGATTTTGTACATTATTAAATGATGTAATATAGGTAATGTTAATACTGACATATGAATATTGTCAGAGTGCCAAACATCATCAACTTGTTTGCAAACAAACTATAGCTATGTAATTTTAAGTGTAATTAATAGATGGCGCTGTGCAATAACTATTGATTAACCACATGCAGAGCACTTTATTACATTGCTTCTTGTTTGCATATAATAAGCAATAAGCTTTAATGAATTATTGCTTATTCTATGCTAATGAAGTAATTTTCTCTTTATTAAAATGTATAATATAACTTTATTTACTACAATAAATGTATTTTATTTTTCTTAATTATGTTAATAATATCTGAGGTAGCAAAATAACAGATTTGCATACAATATATGTAGTATGAAGTTATGAATGATAATCTGCAGAAGGATTTGATATAGATAAATAAACACTTCAAGATTGAGACACTCATTTGGCACCTTCACTAAAGAAATATAGCTAACTCAATCACCATTTATACTTACTTCCTTTCGGTAATTTTGAATCTGCTTTTATGCTGCAGTCTGCAGTGAATGTGTTAGAGTATATGAGAAGTCTACATTCTTCAGATTTATTATCTCAACTATTTCCCATGTAAAAGAAAGGGATGACAATACTAATTTACATGAATCTAATGTATTTTTGTAAAGGAGTTCAATAGAAAAGACAAATAATGTAAACAAATAGGTATGACAGATAACGTTTGAATTTGATGTATAATCTAAAAGTTGTACAGTGGTTGTTATCATTGAAATATTAATAATTAACATATTTAAGTATATTAACTGTTAATAAAATCATGGTTCAAAATATTTAGATCAGTACGGTTTTTACTCACTATTATTTTTAGCCGCTATTGGCGACATGTTTCGGATTCTATGGGAATCCTTCCTCAGGCACTAGTGTCTGCGGTGGTTGTACGTTGTGCACTGCCAAAGGCGACTATAAATAAAAGTGAGTAAAAACCGTACTGATCTAAATATTTTGAAATATGTCTCACAATAGTGTAAGTGCGAATAAAATCATGGTTGTTCACAAAAAGTGCGAGATTACAAAGAAATTAACATAAACTGGTTTGTTTACATTATTTGTCTTTTCTATTGAACTCCTTTACTGTCTTACTTGTTATGGATGCAACAAGCCAACTTTTTAATTAAATTTAATTAATTGATTGAGATTTGGGGTAACTGATGGTTTGTACATTTCTGTACTTAATATTTACCTGGAATAAAAATTTTTTTTTGACAATACTTAATAGAAGAATTCTGATTTACACAGTTAGATTTTGAAATGGAAAACATTGTGTGTTCCTAGTGCCTTATAAAGCATTAGCTCTTATCATACAAAAGAACATACATGGACTTGGCTTGGTACATTAATTTCATGTGCGTTTATAATTTAAATATTTACCAGCTCTACCAGCACTAGACTGCTATTGCAATATGTTGTTTTTGGCATTTAACCTTAATCTAATGCATTCTCAATCTTTACCTCTCTCTTTCTCAGTTTCTGAGAAAATTGATGAGGAAAGCATAAATGATATGTAGTTGGTTAGTAAACTACAATGACAGAATACCTAAAAAAATTACAAATTTGGTAGTTTGATCAACTGTGTGAATATCAAGTTTTTAGGGACCCTATTACTAAGACTCCGCTGTCCATCTGTCCGTCTGTCTGTCACCAGGTTGTATCTCATGAACCGTGATAGCTAGACAGTTGAAATTTTCACAGATGATGTATTTCTATTGCCGCTATAACAACAAATAATAAAAACAGAATAATATAAATATTTAAATGGGGCTCCCATACAACAAACGTGATTTTTTTGCTGTTTTTTTCCGTAATGGTACGGAACCCTTCGTGCGCGAGTCCGACTCGCACTTGGCCGGTTTTTTAATTTACCTCAATGAATAATAATAATAAATATTAGGGGACATCTTATACAGATCAACCCCCAAACTAAGCAAAGCTTGTACTATGGGTGCTTGGCGACAATGTATAATATACATACTTATATAGATGAATATTACATACTTATATAAATAGAAAACACCCATGACTCAGGAACAAATATTGTGTTTATTACACAAATTAATGCCCTAACCAGGATTCAAACCCAGGCCCATCAGCTTCACAGGCAGTCAGTACAAACACACACACACACACCCGTTTAATATATACACTTTATACATTTAGTGTTTGCATCAAATCCGGTAGTTCAGATTTTTTTGCAGACTTGTTAATGATGTTAGCCCAATGAATAATCCAAGTTTGAGACCTCGAGTACCACTAACAAGTACTACGGGATTATACGCAAACAAACCCCATTTCAAAAGGCGACAAACTTACTTGATAACAATTAAATGTGTGTACAAATAAGTATTAAATCATTTCCAGCTTAAGTCCAAGCTGACTCGCATGGACAGGCGGCTGACAGTTAATCAGAGACACTTTGCTAACCCCCCGCCTCTGGTGCAAGTGCCATCCTCCAGTGTGACCAATGTGACTTCAACCATTGTCAAAAGTGAACCTAGCCCACCATCGCAGGTATTACATTAATATACTTTGGTTAATTTATTTTAAAGCCGTGACAGCAGATGAACTGGCAATTATGTTTGAAATTAGACAAATTGTCATGTTGATCAAACAATTATGAAAGTTTTTTATAGAATACATAGTTTATACCTATAGTATAGTATAATGGACATTGTTTATAAACTTAAGAATCAGATTGTATAGCCGCCGCTATACAATCAATGTCTCATTTGAAATATTCTGAAATAACAGGAACTTTGACAAGAACATTCAACTAACATACTAGTATTATCTATGTTTTCGTTTCTAGAAAATGTAATAAAAATATATTAGAGTGATTAGAAGTTTTGTATGCAAAACTACTGTAGTACCTGCGCCAAAGAAGAGCCATCATTATTTTTTATTTTCTTTATAATATGTTTAACATGAACTTGCAGTTTTCTCTATGGTACTAGTGAACATGGACGCCAAATTTAATATGAACCCATTCGTACTTTTATGAAATTTTGAAAGTAAGCAAGCTTAAGAACCGGGCTAAAGAACTTCTTAGGCGCAAGTGCCTTTTTTAGGGTTCCGTACCCAAAGGGTAAAAACGGGACCCTATTACTAAGACTCCGCTGTCCGTCTGTCTGTCTGTCACCAGGCTGTATCTCATGACCCGTGATAGCTAGACAGTTGAAATTTTCACAGATGATGTATTTCTGTTGCCGCTATAACAACAAATATTCAAAAGTACGGAACCCTCGGTGCGCGAGTCCGACTCGCACTTGGCCGGTTTTTTCTTTGTGTATAAATGTTTATCAACGATAAATAGTACCAGACATAGCTATACGTTACGTTATGTTGATGCCAAGTTTCATGTAATTTTAAAATTAAATGAACTTCTCATTGATCTCTCTCATCATCATCATCATCATAATTTAAGAGCATGGCTCTTGTCGGTGGAGTATGCGCCAGTTTTCTCGGTCCTCGGCCAGGTTCTTTAGGTCCCTGTAAGACACGACATTTGCTTTCGCTTTCAGTTGTTGTGTGTAGCTTGCTCGTGGTTTTCCGCGGCCTCTTCTCGCTTCTATCTTGCCTTCTAATATAGTGTTAAAGAAAGTGTCGTGTCTTATCAAGTGACCTATCATTCTGCCTCGTCTATTTTCTATGGTTCTCAGCAGGTTTCTCTTCTCTCCCACAATTCGCAGCACTTCCTCGTTCGTGATCTCTCTACCTTACTCGTATATGCTAAATTGTAATTGATTTGTATTTTGACGTAATGAACTAATGAAATATGAGCTGTAAATAGTTGTAGTAATTATATTTTACATGAACTAATTTGGCAAAAAAACAGTTAGTGCAGTAACCACTATTTAATAATTAATATGGTGTATTTTCAGATAATGCTCAATAGTTTTACGGAGCTCCTGTTGACAGATAGTAGATCAAATTCGTTTATATTTGAAAGTGATATTAACAAAGCAAAGCCTTTTGCCCAGGAGCCTTTTGAAATTGCCAGGACTTCAGAAGCAGGTAAGGTACTATTATGTTTACCACACAGGTATATTTGAGCTAACTAAGTGCCAGTTGCACCAAACCGCCTGTCACCGTTTAAACGTTTGTTAAATTTTATTGTATGGAAGTTTCATAATTCACTGCTGAGTGACGTTGATCAGTCTGTTAAATGTGGTTGGTGCAACTGGCCCTAAGAACGGCAGAAGAGGTAAACAAATAAAATACCAAATTTTTATAATAAATTGTTTTTTTTAGGGCTCCGTACCCAAAGGGTAATAACAGGAGCCTATTACTAAGACTCCGCTGTCCGTCTGTCTGTCACCAGGCTGTATCTTATGAACGGTGATAGCTAGACAGTCAAAATTTTCACAGATGATGTATTTCTGTTGCCGCTATAACAACAAATACTAAAAGGTACGGAACCCTCGGTTAGTACTATGCCTTATGGGAAACGGCCAAAGAGATAGTTTAGATTCGGAAACCGCCACCAACTTTTAGTATGTTGTTGGGCATGGTATTGGATCTCCAAAACTGCCGGGAGACAGCGGCGCCGGCCATCTACTTTAGCGGAATGACGTCATCAAAATTACTCCCGTCTCGTTGCGAATATTGCATATTGCACCCAAACTATGCATTGCACATACACGTTTGGGGTATTAAACGAAAGCCAATAAAATATTATACATTTCACTAATACACTATGTACCAAAATATACAATAGTTTAAGAGAAATTTAAAAATAAATCAAAATGATTAAAAAACGATTATTTGGGTTTTACAACCAAACCAAAAGTCGGACGTTAGAGCAATGTACCAGAACATTAAAGCTGATGTCTCAAGCCATGCACTGATATCAAAATAATCAAAATCAGACCAAAAATGTGAAAATTATGCATCAAAATGTAGGTATTTGCTAGAACAAATGCATTAAAGTTAAAAAAATCGAAATTGGTAATTTTCAGGATAATCCGCATAAGCTTATAATATATTATTAGCAATATAAAAAGGATCATAAAACTGCCGGGAGACAATTTCTATAGCGTCTGAGTGACAAATAATGGCGTCATACATGTGACCGCTGCCGAAATTTGCAAAATCTAAATTATAACTATACCATGAGTCATATATACACGTGTGCTACATCAGACGAAAGGTTATTAAATATAGTATGATTCGTTAATACATTGTTTATAAAAACAATGTATATTTTAAGAGCTACAAACAAAGAAAATACACTTTTTTAGAAAAAAGTGCATGTATATATATTTAATAACCCAACTAAAAACGTTATAACAATGTTGCATATAATATAAAAGAAACCAGTTATTCAACTATACGTCAGAGCTTAAATTTTTAATTTCCGATAAAAACTGTGGAAGTTGTACCAAAAAAACTAAAGTGCGTCAACAATTCTACCTTAATGCGCTCATATTATGCAAAGAATAGTCTTAATTATTGGGTATTAAATGAAAGAACATTACATGAAATACGACATTTTGGAGTGGAATCATAATTTACAAATTAAATTTGAAAAAAAAAAATTGACAGAAGCAAGTACAAAATAGGTGTTGAAGTATCCCTGACTTCTGAGTTAGGTAAAAAACCTGTGTTACAGAAGTCAGTGTTCTTTCCCAGACAATAGAAATAGGCAGAATTTGCTGTCTACGTGTGATGTACTGTTTACATGGAACGACTGAACTGATTTTGATAAATGAGGCTTTAATTCATTCGCCTTTGTAGCCCAGGTGCACAAAACTTAAATTTTAACCGACTTTCAAAGGAGGAGATTAGGTACGAAAAGAAACTGTTGTTTTGCTTATTTATCAAACAAATTCAATTTATAAATTATGATTCCACTCCAAAATATATCGTTTTCGTGTGTTTTATGTAATGTTCTTTCATTTAATAGCCGATAAATAATTAGGACTATTCTTTGCATAATATGAGCGCATTAAGGTAAAATTGTTGGCGCGCTTTAGTTTTTTATGTACAACTTACACTGTTTTTGTCGGAAATTAAAAATTTAAGCTGTGACGTATAGATCATTTTGATTTCTTTGTAAATTTCTCTTAAACAATTGTATATTTTGGTCCATAGTGTAGAAATGAAATATAGAATATTTAATTGCCTTTTATTTAATACCCCACACGTGTATGTGCAATTCATAGTTTGGGTGCAATATGCAATATTCACAACGAGGCGGGAGTCATTTTGATGACGTCATTCCGCTGAAGTAGATGGCCGGCGCCGCTGTCTCCCGGCAGTTTTGTAAACCCAATACTATGCCAAATAACATAATAAAAGTTGAAAGCGGTTTCCGGATCTGAACTATATTCCCATAAGGCAGTGCACTAGGTGGGCGAGTCCGACTCGCACTTGGCCGGTTTTTTTAATATTACGTATGACATCGTGTTGTATATATACCTTTATAATGAGAGTGCTTATAATTCAAAAAAACTATTTATTTAAATCATATCAGATTATTAGTTTATAATAGGACCGCACGTTCCTTTATTTACATGATCACTGTTTGATATTGATTTATTTCACAAACATTTCTTAGGCTGACTAACACTTTTTACAGATGTAATTAGCTATTTACCAGATAATTTGGGCGTCCCAACACTCCTGGATACAAACCTCAGCTGCGAAAATTTCACAATGATTGAAAGTAAGCGTTCGTTTGTCAAAAAAGAAATCAAGACTGAAAACCGTTCTGAACCACTGTACACGGTCACATCAAATAGGTGAGTATTTATACTTTATCGGTGTAGATACAAAACTTGCCATGATATGTTTGTATGTGTTAATAGAACAACTAAGTAAAATTCGCGCCACAATTGAAATATGCAATGATAATTTGGTCATACTTTTACATACACAGGAATTATTTCTCATGAATATACTTATTTTACTTTATAAAGTAACAAATATAAGAACACAAATGATTTTATGATTTTATTTTCCATTTCTCATAGTTTCATAGTCACCGTTTGTACCATTTTTAAATACCTTAAGCCTGGTTCACATTTGTCTGTCGTGTCGTGTTGTGTTGTGTTGTGACGCATATCGGTTTCATACATTTAATAAGGTTGCGTTCACATTTGTCTGATGCACGTTGCGTCAGACAAATATGCACGCAATCATATTAAATGTATGAAACCGATATGCGTCACGACACAACAACAATATGACACGTCAGACAAATGTGAACCGGGCTTTGTTGTATCCCGCAGTGGAAACCCGGTTATACAAAGAATACAGAGGAATAGAAGAAGAACTACTTCTGGAATTAGCAGCTTAAATCGAATGAAAAGTCCTGGAGCTAAAGTAGAGCCTGTAGAAAGTGGTAAGTAATACTGACCGTGTGTTATTTATTGTAATGTTTTATTTCTACACTATTTAACACTTTGTATAATTTCTAGCAAAAATATTGGAAGAAGAAAAGCCATTTGAGCGTAATTTTAGTGTAAATAAAAAATCAAAAATGATCAACACATACGGGAAATCCAAAAGTAATTTTAAGAGAGCCAATCAATTCGGATCCCTGTCGGACCGGCTGCAGCTGATCGACACCACGCCCACCGGCGAGGACCCCTACCAGCTGGGCGAGGCCGACATGCGCGAGCAGTCGCCCATCCCCAAGCTCATGCTGCAGAAGACCAACCACGGCCGCATCAAGATCTGCACCGAGACCGTGGCCGGCGGCCCCGCGCCCTCGCGCCGCATCTACGAGCCACCGCCCGGCGCCGCCAAGCTCTCCAACAAACTAAAGCTGGACAACCGGTACAACCTCACCAACACCAACTACATGCACCCGTCCGAATTGAAAGCGGAAGCGTCACCAAAGACGCTCATCGTGGTCGAACCAGATTTAGATATAGTTAAAACAGAGCCGGAGATTGATTGGCGGATGTATAATCCAAACAAGCCCGGAAACGAGACGAGCCTGTGTGACTTTTCCTATGGCGAGAATCCTAATAATTTAGCATCTAATATTTTGCCCTCGTTGGACGCCGTTGAATTTCAAGATTTATTTTCATCTGATCCATCTTTGAACTTGGACAGTCTGAACCCAATAGACTTTAGCCCTACAACTTCTACTACCGACAAGAGCTCACCCGATAAATCCAAACGACGAGCGGGTCGAACTACTAGTCTCGTGGGACCTAATACTATAGTGGTGTGTATATTATTACATTTTCACTATAACCTGTGTTATTTCCTCCTCTCTTTTTGCCACATTTATACTTTTTTACCTCAAGCTACGCAAAACAAATGTTATAATGAAACTAGTCCCGCTAGGCCATTGCGATTCATGACAGCGCACAGTATTAGAAGTATTCACCGCGAATCAGTTGTCAATGTCATTTGCTCCGCGAATTTTTGTTTTCCAAACCCATTAACTCAGTATCCTTCGAGCTCCTCTCTTGGATCGAGGTATATATCGAAAGATCCATTGCTCTCAACACCTGCTTATTCGTACCGCGCTTCGGCTGATCGGTGCATAACCAGCTATTATTGTAATTCTTTATTTATGATAGAACTAATCATGTTTGTTAATGCATTGTAGGAAGAAGTAACAGTGGCAAGTAAACGTGGAGGGGACAGCAAACGTGGTAGAAAACGAGCCCTCTCCAACGGAGTACTCAAAACGAAACGTGAAAATCCTCCGAAAGTTCCCGCCGTACTCCCACCGACCAGTACAGCCTCCAAACCAAAGTTAGTTAAGGGAAAATGTAAGTAATAAATTTGGAAACTCCTTAACCTTTTCGACGCCGTGTCAAACACAAAAGCTGTCACTCTGACGCCACGTCACCGAAGTGTCAAAACTGAAATTGAACTTTATGCACATGCACGTAAGTCTATGTTGCTCTGTGGTCTTTGACCAATGAATCCGTCTTTGGCGTTGGACCTGCGGTGCCGATATATCCGTCATTGACGTCCAAAAGGTTAATAGCTTTTGGTTTTTACTAAACAATCTCTCCCTCTCTCTCTCTCTTTAGCCTTTTTCTACCCTTTGGGTGTAGGCCTCCTTCATTTTGCGCCATTCGTCGCGGTTCTGTGCGACTTGGAGCCACTGTTTCCCCGCAGTCTTCTTAATGTCGTCGTCCCAACGCATCTGGGGTCTACTTTGAGGACGCTCTTCCCCCCATGGTCGCCACTCGAGTAGTCGTTTGCTCCACGAATCGCTCTTCCGTGCTATATGACCAGCCCATTCCCACTTCAAATTGGCTACGCGTTTTATAACATCATTTACTTTGCTCTGTTGTCTCAGCCATTCATTTGTTTTACGGTCTCTCAATGTGATCCCCACCAATTTTCTCTCTAACGCCCGCTGGGCTAAACAATCAATAAACATTAAACAGAAACAGCCGGGCGGGGGCGCCCCAGCAGGGCTGGCAGTTTGTATGGCAGATTTTGGACTTTATTGCTAAGTCAATATATGATTTTACTTTATGCTCTAGAACATAATAAGCAACTTTATGTCGTCTACGCACGACTTAGTCGAACTTTACTAGCATGAGAAGTGAAAATGTTATTTAACGCAGTGGTATTCAACATTTTAAGCTCAAGTGTATAAAACAAATATCAGTAAACACGAAAACAGGTCACGTGCATTGCGTGGCAATGATAACGTATTTAATGTACATTTCCAGCCGTTTTGCGTGGTAAGAAATCGCCGCTGCCAGGCATGGTGACCAAGAAACCGTACCATACGCTCGTGGGCGACCCAGACGTCTCGTGGTACCTCGGGTTGGATCCCGAAGTCAAACCTGAAGACGTGGATCCTCCTGCTGACAGCAAAGTTTCCACTGTAGAGGTAATTTTTTAGACCGCGCGACTGTCACTCTTAAGCGACGATGTAGTGAAACAATATATAAATAGTTGGGTCTAGTATTGCTTAATTAATTTAAACGAAAGATAGATAAAACTCCGTAATAGATGGATAGTCTAAGGAAAAAACGTGCCTCGAAAATCAAGTAAATTTGATTCTCGATCAGATGGCGCCACTACCTTTGCCAAATTTTTTTAGCCTACTCTCGAATAAATGGCGTTGACGGTTTCGTTTGTTATTTAACAATTTAACGCATATCAGTGAAAGATAATATAAATGATAAATGAAATGGGTCAAAATAATATAAAAATAATTAATGCAAATAAAAAAAATCATTTATCTATATATATAAACGTAAAAGTCCGGACTGACTGACTGACTGACTGACTCACTTAAATCAACGCCCAGCCCAAACCATTGGACCTTGAGAGCTGAATTTTTCACAACAGGTAGCTTTTATGACGTTAGTATCCACTAAGAAGGGGTTTTTCAAAATTCATCCCCCAAGGTGGTGAAAAAGGGGTTGAAAGTTTGTATAGAGATCATAATTTTTTTTAGTGCAAGACTTGAAACTTCGTATAAAGGCATATTATTAAAATACAAGAAAAGTGATTTCAGCGTTTTTAAATACTTTGAAACTTCCTAGAAAGGCATAATAGCCGATTACAAAAAAGTACTATTTACGTTTTTGGAACTTCAACCCCTAAGGGGGTTAAAAAGGGGATGAAAGTTTGTCTTGGGGTTCAAATTTTATAATATAAATGTTTATTAATTATAATAAAAAACAAGAAAACTCATTTCAGCGTTTTTAAAAATTCATCCCCCAAGGCGGTGAAAAAGGGGTTGAAAGTTTGTATGAAGATCAAATATTTTTGTGAGTGTGAGATTTGAATCTTTGTATAAAGGCATATTATTAGAATACAAGAAAAGTAATTTCAGCGTTTCTATTAATTCATTCTTAAAAAGGGGTTGAAAGTTTGTATAGGGTCCAAATTATATTTTAAGCTAAGAGTTTGAAACTTCGTAAAAAGGTATTTCATTAAAAGTGAAGAAAGCTAATTTCAGCGTTTTTGAAAATTCATCCCTTAAGGTGGTGAAAAAGGGGTAGAAAGTTTGTATGGAAGTCAAACATTTTTTTAAGTGCGCGACTTGAATCTTTGCTTAAAGACATGTTATTAGAATATAAGTAGTGATTTCAGCGTTTTTAAAAATTCATCCCCTTTAGTCATTTTCATTTATTTTTCATTTATTTTATTCTTAAACAATACAAGCATTGTGTCAGAAATTACATTAAATACAATTTATAAATAACAATAATAATAAACACATTTATACTAATACTAAATAACAATTATAAATACCTTAAATTAGCGACTTATCAAATATTTCATCAATACTATAGGAGCATCTAGTCAATAAGAACGACTTCAACCTACGCTTAAATAAAAACCAATCCGTAATGGCTTTTAGGTCAGTAGGGAGCTTATTAAATAGAGTGACTGCCTGGTATCTTGCGCAATGTTTGGCTACCTGAAGCTTCGGAAAGAAGCTACCCTTTATCTTTTTCGTCCTTGTGGCTAGGCGAGACTCCTGTTCTTCTTCAGTACAATCTTTCGCAATATTTTTAACAAACTGGGTAAGAAGAATAAGGACGTACAAGCTGGGACCCGTGAGAATACCCAATTTTTCAAAATACTCCCTACATGAACCAAAAGAAGGAATGTGTACCATTGCTCGAATTGCTCTTTTCTGGGCAATCAAGGCTCCGTTTATATTATATAAAAAGCTATTTCCCCAAAACCTTATGCTATACCGCAATCTTGACTCTACCAGGGCATAATAAACAATTTTGAGTTGATCTAGTTTTAAAACATCTCTGAGACTTCTAAGGGCATAACAAGCAACAACAGCAAGCAGAAAAGTTTGTCGTGGTCCTAATTTTATTTTAAGCTAGGTACTTGAAACTTCATTGAAAGATATATAATTAAAAGAGAAAAAAACTTATTTCAGCATTATTGAAAATTCATCCCCCAAAGTGGTAAAAATGGGGTTGAAAGTATGTATGGAGATCAAATATTTTTTTGAGTGCGGGACTTGCATCTTTGTATAAAGGCATATTATTAGAATACAAGAAAAGTAATTTAAGCGTTTTTAAATATTCATCCCCTAAAAGTTTATATGTGGTACAAATTTTCTTTTAAGCTTGGAACTTGAAACCTGGTAAAAAGGGCATTATATTAAAATAGACGAAAACTGATTACTTACACCGTTTTTGAAAACTTTGTATTAATAGTTTCGGGAGCGAATATTTTTTTTAAATAGTGGACTTGTAAATCTTCTAAGAGGGTCGAGAGGGATTATATCGGGAACAATTTTTTTTCAGTTAGGGTCTTGAAACTTCGTAGTTTGTAAAAGACAAATTTCATGCGTTGTATAATTATTAACAAATGATTAACCGTCCCTACTGATATCCTTTGCTGCATAATGTTCTATATTATGCTCATGTAGAATATATAACCACCAACATACAAATCCACGCGTACGAAGTCGCGGGCAACAGCTAGTCCATATATAAATACATTTTTTGATAGTTTTATTTTTAGTTTTAATCGTGTGTCAATAGTTGGCAGTGAATTTACTGTGGCTACGAAATTTACTATGACAGTACAGCTCTATCCTATTATAGTTTGTCAAAGGACTGTCTCATTTCAAACATAGACAGAGATAATCATACTATCTTTGTCTTACACTAGTACTAGCACCCAAAAAAAGGGATGAGTATAGTTTTTTTGGTTCTTATTTACTGCCAATTTGGTTTGACCAACTATATATATTATCCTCTTTGATTTAAACACAAAAAAACAGTTGATTTGATAAATCCGGACAAAAAAATAATTAATAAAATATCAACCTTGTTTTGGTATTTGGAAATTCGGAATGACATAACGGTAGATCGACGATATGCGTGTTTTTTTTTGTTTATATCTTATCAATAGATAAAATGCATCCATGACTCGAGAACAGGGTATGCAAACCGGTTAAATATGTATAGAAATTACCGGTAAACAGGCAAATTACCGGTATTCCTCATACTAATTTTACCGTTTGCATTTCTTACAAGAGAACAAATATTGTCCATTATCCGTACTTGAACTCGATTTATTCATAGGTCGGGTTAATACTGGTACCTGTTATCATTTGACTTTAATTGTACATTTTAGGTGCCGCGGTGGAGAGAGAAGCCCTACACGAGCACCTACACCTTAGAGGGGACAGAGAATTTAGATGACAAGGTTTTTGAAAAACGCCACCAGAAATTAGAAGCCGAGGAGAGGCGGCAGCTCAGGTAAACTACCAGCAAATTGGTTATATTATTATATGGCCACATGCACACATAATGTTATTTATTTATTTATATTGAATATACGGACTATATTTGGGGTAGAAAAGTTTCTAATTTCGATATGGTGATGTATATATGTTCTATAAATGACAGATAACAGTAGAGTAGTAGAAAATAGTAGATTGTGTCACAAGGGAGCAAAATGACATATTTACGGCGAGGGTGTACAATTGAATCCTAAACGAAGCGAAGGATTCTATAATAGAATCCTGAGCGTAGTGAGGGATTCAAGTGTTAACGCCCAAGGTGAAAATAATTTTGCTACCATGTGACACATACTGCTTTTCACATCACCTATGAGGAAATTACATACATATATTAGGTTTCAAAACATTATTATTTTAAGCAAATATCGATACGGACAAAGTGCTAAAAATATGTGTACACGACCTTAGTATAGGTACATACTTCTGGCACTTTGTCCGTATCGATATTTTCAGACGTGACTGTACTGACAAATTAAAAGTACTTACAGCTCATAATTATGTACCTAATATCTTTTCAAAAACAGCAGCAAACACATAAAATGATACAATGAAAATCAAGTACATTATATTTGTAGATTTTTCTGATAACAAATTAGCTCTTACCCCTTTGAACCAAATCTTCGGAAGAACACTATGAAGACTGATATCACTTATTCTTATTATTATTAGTGTCGTTACCGGGATGCTGCTTAAAACATCTGACACAGATGAAAAGGCCTATTATTATTGATTTAAACTAAGTATTTACAAATTTATACAGAATACAGACCCGCATAATGCTTTGTGAAATATTTGTACAAAACTTTTTAAATATAAACTTTTAAAATTGCATAGACAAGTATGGCTGCGTTTAAGGAGACCTAAAAAAATGTCAAAATAAAAATTAAATTATTAAACTAAAGTTTTTTTACGTTTCTTTGTAAATATTACGCTAATTAATTAATTTACTTAATTTAAATATGCTATTAATTAATTTAAAATACGTTAATTACATTTATTATTTACAATTACAACAAAATATTATTTAAGTTTGAAAAAGTGTATGCACGTAATCGATTATAAAGAAATTGTAATCGATTATATGCATACTAATTTCATATGTCTTTGTGTCAATATTTCATACTGGCAACAAAATGTCCTTGAACAGAAAAGTGCCACCTTGATCCCTCCTAGCAGGGAAGAAAAGTTCCCTTTTCGAATAGGTGATGTGAAAAGTACATTACTACAGAGGCTGCGAAGGAAGTGGTTGCCGGCCGAACGTAGTTATGAGGCCGACATCTTTGATTATTTCGCCTTGCATCCGTCTAACTGTCGTTTTAGCCACATAACTAAGTTTACATAGTTTTTTATGTTGATATTATGCTTCACATACATATTGCCTTCGCATGGAGTATAATTCCCACAGTGTTGACGATTTTATTATAGTTACATTAAGTTCTTTCAAGTATTCCACGAAAACTTTCTGATAAACTGAGCATTATTCTTAGTTCAATTTATAAAATTTGGCGCCTTTGGTTTTGGCGGCAGCAAGCAAAAACCGGCCAAGTGCGAGTCGGACTCGCGCACCGAGGGTTCCGTACTTTTTAGTAATTGTTGTTATAGCGGCAACATCATCTGTGAAAATTTCAACTGTCTAGCTATGAGATACAGCCTGGTGACAGACAGACAGACAGACGGACAGCGGAGTCTTAGTAATAGGGTCCCGTTTTTACCCTTTGGGTACGGAACCCTAAAAACGAGGGCAGTTGATGTGTGTGTGTCCTAACAAAGGTTTTATGATTGTATGTCGCAGATGGCACATGAGGCGTATCCGCGAGCAGCGGCACGTGGAGCGGCTGCGGCAGCGACAGCGCGACCCGTGGGGCAGCGCGTCGCCCGCGCACGCGCAGCCGCCCGCCACCTTCACCATCTGGCCGCACACGCAGCGCGACGCGCGCTTCATCGAGATCACAGACACGCTGCCCGTCATGGCTTTCGGCGAGATACTCCCGGCGATACCTCCGGCGTAAGTGCATGCCTTTCTTTTCTACTTAAGAGGCCGGTGTCGATTTTAGTCGCAAAAATGTAAAATTGATAGATTTAGTCAGTGAAATTTTACACCTTTTGTTACCTCATTGAAATAACAAGTACTGGTTTCTATTAGAACGTCTTCTTAACTTACCTTTTATAAGATCAATTTTTTGAAAACTGACTAACTAAATTAGTAATGTTTGCTTTTCTGATGGACGTTTAGGTAAACGCGCGTAAAGCACTGATTTTGTCGCTCTTATTTGTAAATTTCGTAAAGTTTGGACGGCTAAACATGGTAATTTTGTATTACACATATCCTGTACTTGACGTTTATCAGACTACATTTTTATCATTATGACTTTGAAGTAGTGTAAATGAAAGTTAAGACGAAATCAATTTTCTCCAGAAATTACTTCAAAACAAGTGACAATTTCTCTGAAAATCGACTTAATTTCAACGTAATTTTGATACTTAAACAATCTACAGCATTTGCTGAAACTATTCTTATACATCAATTTGTATAATTTACCACCATGATTTTTTTAAGAATTTTTAAAAACTGCCCCTTCTCTTCATGCATTACCGGTGACGCACGCTCGCGACCTCATTATTAAAAGGCAAGATGAGAAGACGTGCTAATAGAAATCAATACTTGTTATTTAGATATTACGTAACAAAACGTGTATAATTTCAACGACTAAATCTATCAATTTTACATTTTTCTCCAAAATCGACTACGGCCTCTTAACTCCTCAACTCCCAGCCCTTTGAAATGTCTATTCGGCTCTTTATACTTACCTCCTTAGTTAAACTGTTAAAATGACACGATATCTATAATGATTAATGCAAAATTATTTAATAATATACTATTTTCTACGTTTCAGAGACTTCGTGTTACCTTGGGTGAGGTCTTCAAAGGCTTTGAAGAGATCTAAAAGATCCAAAACATTGCATTGAAGTGTCAGACTTATAAAGCGTGTTAATAAAAACTTTTATTACAGTATGAATTAGTAACCACAAGGAGCCCTACTCTAAGCATACAATGTATGATGGAAGTGTTATGATTTAATCAGAGCTCATTATGACGGGTCATTGTAAAGATAACAGCGCAGCAAGTTCGTAACTCGTGCGAGTTCTCTAAATATGATAACGATGGTTTGTCACTTATCTTGTATGTTCACAGTTTTTGTCATTAAATACAGCGACTTATTATGTTGCAATATGACACTGTCTTTATTGACAAGATGTTAAGCGTACAATGTTGGTGTTTTAAACCATAGATAAGGTCTTTGGGTACAATAATTTTCTAATAAATTGCTTGCCTAGATACACAATCGGCGCGTTACTTGGGTAGCGCAATAACGGAAAGTTTCCACGCGTTTGAATGTTATCGTTCGCTTGTTGTTATTTGATGTCGTAATTTTAATAAGGGTGATTATTGTACCGAAATAGTTATCTGGAATAATGCTTTAATTTTAGTACGGACTGAGTAATAAGTAGATCTTAGGTAAAGGATATTGGGTGTATCGAGTACCTGTATACGGTGCTCGGGAGCAGACGTGTGCGGCTTTTATGCCACGCCGCGCCGCCGCCGCCGATAAATGATCGGCGTGAAATCTGCGTGACCTTGAGTGTTGTTAATTAGCTATTCCAAGTTGGTATTTGGATTATAATATGGATTTTTTTGTATATATATATATGTTACAGTGTGCAAATATACATCAATTATTAATTAAATGAAGCAGAATAGCCAGTTACACAAACTGTTTGATTTACACCGATTAAAGTAACTGAGTAATCCTCAGTATTCAGCGTCTAGAAAGATGAGGTATTTTTTCGTGTTAATTGTGAATCCACATTGCCTCACATACAAAGGCAGAATGCTCCGTGATTACAATGACAAGAACGAAAACACAGGGCTCATGTACCATGGGAGCAGGATGGAACAGAAAAAGAAAACTAACTGGCTCTAATGTTGCGACCATCATTCTTGCTTATTTGCTTGCGTCTTAAACTGTAGTGGAGTCCAGCAAAAATCTGAGAACATTGATGTGCGAAAACTCGAGACCCTGGGTTTCCTTAAAAAAGTCGTGTGCCAAAAATGTCGAGAAAAAGAAAAAGAGAGACAACATTGTAGATTCAGTGTCAATCTGGCGAACCAAACATTATTGTACTAGTTATAAACTTATAAGCCCTTTCCGTAATGGGCCATCTAACAAGAATGAATGATAATCATACATCGTAGTTTTTGATTTGGGAATGATTTGAGTAAAAGTAGAGATAAACAGATAGGTTAGTCTGAGAAAACCTTATATTATGCCTAATGAATAACGACCTCTGTGAGTTTTATACTTACTATGATACAATTTTATTTGCACCACACAAGCTTAGCTCGTAAAGACCCTCTTTATGTATCTAAAATAGAAGAGAAAGTTGCATTTTATCCACAAGGGTGGAGAAGTAATTTATTATTATTATTATTTGTAATGCAGGCAGGCAGTTTAAACAACTGATAATGCCTGTATCCAGAGTCATAAACCAAGTTCTCAGTGTTGAGTAGAATTTGCTTTGTGCTTATCTAATTTATTCTTAAACTCATTGACACTTTGGGCCGCTACTACATCCCCTGGGAGTTTGTTCCAAGCGTTGACCACTCTGTTGCTCAAGAAGTGTCTATGAGGATTATTGTAGGACCTGTGAGACACCAGCTTATACTGATGACCTCTCAGACGGTTGTTACTATTGCGTTCTAGCATCTTATGGAAATCTTTAAGGTCGTAGTGTTGGGTTAGTATTTTGTATGTCTCAATCAGATCTCCGCGTTCTCTGCGCTCCTTCAAGGTTGTGAGCTTTAAGAATTGTAGTCTTTCTTCATAGGACATGTTTTTGAGTTTCTTCGGTATCTTGGTGAAACTACGTTGAACTTTCTCCAACATCTCAATATCCTTGATAAAATAAGGGCTCCATACTTGAAATGCATACTCCAATATAGGCCTAACATAGGTTTTGTGAATTTTGAGCATCATATCCGGCGTCAGATTCCCAAAAGCTTTTCTTATGAGGTAGATAAGGCTCTTTGCTTTCTTCACGATTGCAGTTATATGTTCTTCCCATTTCAAGTCCTCAGTGATTTTGACACCCAGATCGATTTGTACCTTGACAGCTTTTAAGGGAGTGTTGTCCATATTATATGTGTAATGAGGGTTGTTTTTACCTATGTGCAGAACAGTACATTTTGTAGAATTCAGATTTATGAGCCATTCTTTAGACCAGTTCCATACTTTGTTCAGGTCGTCTTGTAGCAAGTCATAGTCAAGCAATGGGTTGGCAAATAATTTAGTGTCATCTGCAAAGGTACTGATATTGCAGTTTAAGCAGTGAGGCAAGTCAAAAGTATATATTATGTACAGAACAGGGCCCAGAACTGACCCCTGTGGAACTCCGCTGTGTATGTCTCGTTGCATTGACATTGATTCACCCACTCTCACTTTGAGTGTTCTATGACGCAAAAACGCCTCGATCCATTTTAATAGCTTTCCTCTAATGCCCAGGTGTTCCAGTTTGAAAATAAGCCTTGTTATGGGAACCTTGTCGAAAGCTTTTTCATAATCTAAGTAGATTACATCGGTAGGCTCTCTTACATTAAAGCTATTTGTCCATGAGGAAAGGCAGGATAGCAAATTGGAGACAGTCGAGCGGTGCGGACAAAAGCCATGTTGTTGGTCACCTATAATAGTGTGCTGGGTAAGGAAGCTTCTGATGTGTTTCACTATTAATTTTTCCATGACCTTGCACACTACACTGGTAAGGCTTATTGGTCTATAATTTGACGGTTCCAATTTGCTACCTTTCTTAAAAATCGGGGTCACATTAGCCGTTTTCCACTGTTCCGGTAAGACACTAGTGTTGTAAGATAACTGCATCATTATAGATAATGGGCCGGCAACTGCGTCGCATTTTTGCAAAAGTATGACGGGGATGCCGTCCGGGCCTGGTGAAGAGTCGTGTTTCATTTCTTTGATAGCTCGTTGAATTTTGTCCACAGAGAATGTTATATCCGAAATACAGTCATCAACTCTAGAGGCTGGTTCCAGACACGGCAATTGACCGGGTGGCTCCAATTGGAAGACACTTGCAAACTGGTCAGCAAAAGCTTCAGCTATTTCGGGTGCGCTCGACACTGATTGTCCATGTCTATTGTTTAGAACTGTGGGTATACTGACCTTTGAATTTAATTGCTGGCGTATATAAGAATAAAACTTTTTCGACCCAGTTGTTAGTAATTTAGTTTCATAGTTCATACGGCCTGCTCTAGTACAATTTGTTATTTTGTTGTTTATTTTTCGATTTTTCTGTCCCAGTTAGCTGATACTTATCCCAGAGAGCTGTTTTTTGTTTTATCAGGTCCCTCATCTCTTTGGTAATCCACGGCTTATCAGCTGTACTAGATTTAGCTTTGATGCAAATTTTGTGTTGATTTCTGATGTCGGCGAGTAGAATTGACTTTTAAATGATCATTTTCAATGATAGGTACTAAATAACGTTCATTTGGACTTGATTTGTACTGTTCTACAGTAAATATTTTACCAGCGTTGGTGTGGTGAAAAAAAAAATGTGTTTCACTTTGTAGCAAAGTTTGTTTTAATATAAAAATCATATTTTTTTATTTAATCTTAATTAATTATCCATTAGGTAGAAACCTGCTAGAGTACATTCTGTTTTTTAAGTCAATACCTACTCTTTTGCTAATGTCAAACATTGCCGCACCGAAAACCCCGATGTATGATGATTTGATGACTTGGTAAAAAAGCTCTTGTAACAACTGTGCTACTATTGTCGCCTGCCTGACGGGAATAACAACAAGAAATACATCGAAATGGCGGCTCTTCTGAAGAAATTTGAAGATGAAAGTTCTAGAGAGCTCTTAAGATCGACCATTCCAAGACCGAAGTAATGGTAGTAGACAGGGCAAACATACTCCCAGTTACCGACGCACTCGGCGATTACGAAAAAGCGAGCTAGTTTGTATATCTCGATCTTGGGTTGATAACCAGTGCAGAGCTGGCATGGCCAAGGGCCAGTTGCACCAACCACAGTTAACAGACAGATCGACGTCACGCAGCAGATATCTATGAAACTTCCCATACCATAGAATTTAGCGAACGCTTTAACGGTGACAGACGGTTTGGTGCAATCGACCCTAGGTGTGGTACGCCTAACCTCGACGTTGTAAAATATGTATTGGGACGGAGGAGCAAGTAATACACGTAAGCTAGTTGTAAGACTGATTCTTTATTTATCTACCCACACATATGAGTATATATACGACATCTCCCTTTTCATAAAGAAAATAAAACAAAAGAAATGACATGCTAAATCCATGAGGGCATTTTTTAGATGATTTGATTACATGCAATTTTCATTACAAAATTATACATGCTTATTATTTTACAATTCACTAAAACAATCTATTTAACTATAACTAGGTTTTTTAATATTTTAAATTCTATTTTATTTAGTTACAATATTTTAATAGTTGTCTTAATTTATTATTAATTTTAAATGTATTATGTAACTTCTACATTTGGTAGTTTAGTATATTGTTATCAAATTTCGATTAACTTTTAACATTCATTACTATTATTAAATTTACAATATACTTAGAATATTCAAGAACCTATTGAAGTAATTATACAATTAATTTATTTTATATTACCTTGTACATTAACTTTATTTCTTATACAATTATTCAGAGCGCATTTAGGTAGACAAGTACCTATTCATATTTATAATATTTAGAAATCCTTATACTTCATTATCTTAAATGTACAACAATACTTGCAAAATCAGCTTATACATTAAGTTAGTACATAGGTATAGCTTTTACATCTCTAGTCGCAGACGTGAAAATAAAGTGCGCTTGGTACGAGCTCACGTCTTTTCAATATTCCATTATGGTGCCGAAACGATAAAGTCTGAAGTGGCAAAGGTTGCTTTTGAGATGTGGTGTTAACGCTGCTGCTTATACCTTGGACAGCTAGAATAAGAAACCCCTCCAATGCCACTCAGCTCTTCACAACATGTTGTCATGACATGCCACGGGACGTAGGTGAGCCCTTAGATTCTTTGGACAGCGGTTAAGCGGTTTCCAACGCATGATGTGGAGAAACACATGAATTTAGACCGAATGAATGGCAAGCGTGCTCGAGTTGGAGCATGTGTGAGATGGTCGAACGCTATGAAGAGGTTGGCTTGCATTTGCAGTTTGCACCGTGCAGTCCACACGGCTTATGACCGCGCGAAATGGAGACAAATTACATGTGGTCGCGATCCTCAGCAATGAGAAAACGAGAAAGAAGATACGTCTCAGTAGCCTAGTGCTTGTACGACATGAAAATCGTTAAAAGGAAGCCATAGCAGTCCACTATGTCTAGCAAATTTCAAGGATATTTGGAGTTCTATTTTGTTAAAGTCCGTAATTTTTAATACGATAAGCCATGTAAATCATGAGAAAATGGAGAGTTATGTAGATCGAATCGAAGGTCACCCCTTAATGCAAGCCAGTTACTAGGGAAATCAAGGTATTATACCTAATTATTACCCATCCTAAAGTAAATCTATCGTACTGCTATTTTCTGTAAGCATTTATATACTCGAAAATTTATGAAATTAGACTATATTTATCATGTAAACAATGATTGTATCGTCGTAATGTTTATCGATTTTTCTGCCTCGGTAGTCTCTGGTTTAAAATTTAAATCGCATCATTACTTTACAATGTATTACGTACCGGGTTACCGCGATAACTCGGGCCAACTAATTATTTTCAAAATGAACCCTAGCTTAATCGAATTGTTGTTTTCATACGCCCTTATATTCTAAATTTCATCGAAATCGCTGGAGTAGTTTTTGTGAAATTGTTAAAAAATATATGCAAATTTATCTGAAAAATATGATAGATTATTTGCCGCTGCTGTATATACATATATTAATTTACAAATCCTATTTTACTTACAGCCTATTCAAAACTATACGTAGTCCACGGACCAGCAACCTGGATTACAAATTTTTTTTCTAGAAAAAGAACAAATTAATGATTTTTCTTAAAAAACCTGAAAGTCAAGGTCACGCCGATTTCACGCCCGAAAACACGCCGCCGCCGCCGATTTCTGGGCAAACGCCGCCGCCGATAATTTTTTTATCGGCGCACACGTCTACACGAAAGGAAACCGAATGATTTTAGTGGTGGAACCATATTTAAAGATTATCTCGTGTAATCTGGTTTCATAGGTAGGGCCTTTTTATTATACATGTATATTTTTATGATGACTTATTAAAAAACTTTTGTGATGTGCCACTATACTATTTTGATTTTTTAAGTGTTTTTATTTATATTTTGTTTTTTATGGCTAAAGTATATATACATGGTTAAAATCTTTCAGGTTCCTCTCGAGTCCCCGTTTGTGTAACGTGAAACGAATAACTTGGTATTGTCTCGTTCATTCTTGTTAAGATGTACGGTGCGCCGTGAGTGTTTTTCCGAGTTGTGTAGGCCTGTTTTCATTGAGGTGTATATTGGGATACTGTCATGATCATGACAAGTGAAAATAACCATATTCTGCAACTACCTATTACCTACTATAAGGTTTGCAAGGAAATTAAGTAATACCATGCCATTTCACTTAAGAACATTATTTTTATATAAAAAAAGAATATAAGCGCTTTTTTCCTGTGGGTATGTTCCGATTCATGTTTGTAGTAAAATAATTTATCTTGTTTAACGATAAAGACCATATCGTTAATTATGGGTACAACTTAGCCGTTTTTTTTTGGTACTATATTTTTATTTAAAAATTACACATGGGCTTAATTAGTGCTTTAATAAGGTACACATTTCGTCCTGGGAGCTCGACGTAGGTAGAGCATATGGTTTGGACAAATTTTTACCCAATCCTCCCGGGTGACAATAACGATTGTGGACAAATACTACAAAAAAACCGGCCAAGTGCGAGTCGGACTCGCCCACCGAGGGGTCCGTACTTTTTAGTATTTGTTGTTGTTATAGCGGCAACAGAAATACATCATCTGTGAAAATTATCTGTAACTGTGTGTTAATGTTGATACTCAGTTTGCTAAACAAGTGCCACGTGTGATTTTTGTATTGACACTTGCTTAACTTGCTTTGCTTCTATTGAATTTAGACTTTGATGATGCATTCTTCAAATCAATTAAATGAGTCTGCCCCCAGCGAGTTTTGGCTTGTGATATTTTTAATTGATTTGTCTTTTTATTAGTATCGAGTATGCCAAATTTCAGCTCCCCAAACTTTACAGTTAAATAATAAATAAAAAAACGAAATATGATCTTTCTTCAATATTTTTTTTTCTAGCCAGCCGATTTTGACGTGCGTCACGTATAAGGTAACACCTCCTAAATGTATTATTACCAAAAAAGTCTTATTTCTCGTTTATAACTTTAAGCACAGATGCCATTGCTAAATTATATAGTGTATTGCCTCTTTTCCTGAAAACGCACTGGACTGCTTTTTTGTAATCCATTGTTAATTTTGTTAATTAATAGTCATCCAATAAGTATTAGAAGTTTATCTATGTGAATAACCGGCACAGAATAAACATATTCACATTTTGAATTTTTTTATTTTTATTTTTATCAGTGGCCAGTGTTCATGACGAACGTGCACGATTCTCTAAAGAGTTTGTAAGCGATTAGTTTTAACGAGCGGGTATGCATTAGTTTAGTGATGTATTCAATTTAAAAAAACACTTTGTTCTACCACAGATAAAATAAAGTAATTATATTCATTTAATAGCTTATTAAAGAGGCCTACTTTGTTGAAAAATCTGGAGGTGTCACTGGCGTGATAATAAACCTACTATAAAAAAAAATTTTTTTTTTAAGTTTTTGTATGGCAATATGTCACAAAATTAATATCATGTAATTGTCCTTACTACATGCACCATATACGTGATGCACATCAAAATCGGCTGGCTAGAATAATAATATTAGAGAAAGATCATATTTCGTTTTTTATTATTATTATTTTACTATAAAGTTTGGGGAGCTGAAATTTGGTATACCTATTCGATACTAATAGAAAGACAAATCAATAAAAAAATACAAGCCAAAACTCGCTGGGGGCAGACTCACTTAGCTTATCCTGGCATGGCCTTTGGCTATGTACCGATAGCAGCGCCACCTACCGGGTCCAATTGTGATTTTGCTATCCAGGAACCCATTGAAATTAACACACAAAATTTCATCCAAATCGGTTACAGCATATCAAATTTGGCGATATACCGACAGCAGCGCTACCGTTAAGACACAGAAGACACTAACGTGCACACTATTTCATGAGTAATGCCTATCCATATATTATGCACGCGTTGATGTCTTTGGTACTACTGAGATACTTATCTAATTTTCTTTAATTATTTAGGTTTTATAGTAGAAAAAGTATTGTAAGTATACAATAGTGATATAATCGAGCTTTTCAATCTCGTACCTTCATTAGGCCACTCAGCAAGCTTCGTGGCCTAAACACTGTACTCGACTGAAAAGCTCTCTATTATATCACGATTGTATACATTACTATTTTAACGAAAGTAAAAAAAAAAACTAAAATAATTATACACTAATTAACAAAGAAATGGAATGTAATGTGAAATACGGTATAAAATAGCTTTATTAAATTAACATTCCTAAACCACAAAATAGTGAACAAAATGCACTCATCGAAAAAAATATATTAATTGTGTCTAAAAATGTTGTGTGATTGTGATTTGTATACTTTATTTTAAGTTATTTTCATATTTATACGATAATAATATTGATATATCTAATTTATATAATGAATCTTTTCAATTGTACGAACAAATTATAAATACTTACCCAACAATTTGGGTAGGTACGGGTAAATATCGGGTAGATTGGGTAGTTTCGGGTATTTTCCCGGTTTTTACCTGCCGGCGCCCATCTTTACTCAGGCCATACCCTAAGAACATAGTAATACAAATTAATACACATATAAACAGTTAGACCAGGTTTTATCTGTACCCATAATTAACGATACGGACTTTAAGTATACCCTACTAAGCCGAGTTATTTCACAGTATTATCCTATAACGGCACTATAAATGTACGTGCTCTGACAATGAGCAAACTGTATTACGGTATCTTTTATTCTATGAGTATCATGTAAACGGCATTCATACTACGCTACTCCTCACGCGATACTTCTCTATGGGATGGTCCTTTTAGTGTTTTAAGCCAGCATATGGCACAATCTAACATGCGTCAATTTGATGGCCATATTGTAAACAGAAGACAAACTACTCGCTTTTACGTTTCTATGATATCCTACTTAGTATGTTTGTTATTCCCATCTTAAATAATTACTAAAATTATTTTAATGCAGGGCCTCGTTTAGTTTATTTCAATACGTACTTGAATAAAAATTATAACACTATCAAAATTGATGCTACAAAAATATCGGTTTCCTCGTATCTTCTATGTATAGTTTTGTTTATATAGTTCCTCGCTAAAAGGCGGATACACGGATTAACGTTAGATCAACATCAACAATATTAACTCTTCAGTTATTAATGGCCGGGCCGAGAGTAGGGCTTTGCTAATGACAACGATAGTGAAACGCGTGCAAGTGTAGGTCATACAACGTTGTTGTCCAATTTCTGCTAGTCGTATCGTATAGTTTACCCGAAGAGACGAGGCAAAAACATACAACCGAATTGAGACCCTCCTTTTGAAATATTGAAGTTGCTTAAAACAAGCTCCTAACAGGCCAATAGATCCATTTATAATTTGTGTGTGGTCTGACCATGCGAAATTAATATACTTAAAATATTCTTAACACATTCACCGATTCAAATACCTTCAGTAATAGGTATTTTCCATATTAGCTTACGATTTTTTATACGTGATATCCTACATCTTAATATGGAATTTATATGCTGGAACCTGCAGTTTATACTATGATAATACCTTAGTTATAATAGGTAGTTGACTCCAACTCAGGTGGAGGTCACAACTTATTAATAAAGTAAGCTTACAGAAAATATTGTTAAGTATATAGGTATATCAATCTCCATGTCCAAATCGGATATACTTATTGTTATTATTGCTGATTTATGCTAGAGAATAGCGGAGTCAATTGTAAGCAGTAAAGCCGGTTTTCACTTGGAAGTAATACTTAAAGTAAGAAGGAACGCAACTTACGCAACGCAGCTGTAGTTCACGACACAACAAAATAAACAAATACAAAATGAGAAATGAATAGGGCCATTGCGCTAGTTTTCGTCCACTTGGTAAAATTTGAATTCAAACCCACATTGCTGCACAAATTTGGACTTATTGCAATACTTAATGTCTAAACAATATATCTATCTACATAAAAATGATATTTCGCAAGTAGCAGATTAAAAATGAAATATATTATTACCTAATTCGTCAAGTGGACGAAAACCAGAGCATAGACGGAAACTAGCACAATGACCCTATCACTATCGCATTCTAACTAATAACTTTGTGTGCCTACTTACTTACGCAAGTAAAACTTACAAGTGTACGCGGCCTAATAATGACTGGTAAATAATTTGAATTAATTTATTCTGCCAAAAAAATATTATTAGTCAAACCAAAAAAAGTCTGCAGAGATTTTGACAGCACACGCAGTCCGTGTTATTTTAAACGTCAAACTTCTATGAAATTATAACGTATAAATAACACTGGCACTTTAAATTAGTATTTTTAAATAATACCAATATGTTTTAATGACAGACAAATGTACTGTAAGGGTATTTGACTGTATTTAAAATAAATTATTTTACACCATGCATGAAATAAAGCACCAGAAGATTAATAGAAAAACGTAGACAGCAGTTATTTTTACACAATTTATATTTTAAAACCCGTATAAAACTATAAAGAGTAGAGTATATGCGCGATATAATCCGTTTTCAGTTTTATTTTATAAAGAGTAGCTAATTTGATTGTGACGTCACATACTAGTCTTTCATATAAATTCCATAGTAGCTAAATCGTTTTGACAGTTCGAAAAAAGAAACTGATTTGACTAATAGTCAAATACATAGGGTATTTGACTATATCGAAATACAAAAAGTACGATACACATATAGGTATAATTAAAAAAGAGTGTATAACCCTTGTATAACCTAAGTGGCTCGTTTGTACCTACATCGATGGCACCCGAAATATAATACAAGTAGGTAATCGTCCGAGACCGAGGTTCAATACATTATTTTTACATTTTAACCATACATGTTGCTTTTCAGCATTCGATTATCAATTGTTCAATGTAGTGAAGCACTTAAAAATATAATGATAATTCAAATAAGTATCATAATATGTACATGTAAAAGCCACAATTCTGAAACGCGTTCTCCGGCTTCTGACCGACATATATAACGTATCGCATTAGTTTTTAAGCGGAGACTGGCCCTATTTGTATTTGCATGTTTCGACCCTTGCGCCTCCGGCACGACGTGAAAGCCTGGCCCTATTTGCATGTTTCAACCCTTGCGCCTCCCGCACGACGTGAAAGCCAGGTATCATCATTATACTGTCGCACACTTTCAATGATAGAATAGGCAATTATTGTGATCTGTTATTGTATATTTTGGGGATGGAAAGTTACTGTTGTACGTAGGACATTTGTAAACAATTATTTTTCGTAAAAATAAGGATATTTTACATTCATGACTGACAATAAAAATTAAAACCATCATTGAGACTATTAACCAGGTACACAGTATGTAAATGTTTAACATTTTAATTTATCCTTTCTCGTAAGCAAAGTTGCCGCAAGCAGTATAGTATGAAGTATCTGAAATGATTATTTGGCCTCAAACCATATTAAGCTGTTAGGCATTGTTACTTTGTGCACCGCGGTGCCTACCTAATTTTTTATTAGTAAGAAGGATCAAGCCCGTTTAAAAGGCAATTTTAGCGTTCTAAACATATGGTTCAAACTTATGTAACAGCTTTATGTTACCTCCGGATATTCGTACTACATTACCCAAACGTGTTATCTTCGAATGCTAGTGTTACAAGTGTTACATGAATTTGAACCATATAAGTAGCACGCTAAAATTGTAAAAGGGCTTGCTCCTTCTAACTAATGAGAAATAAGGTAGCCACCGCGGTGCTCAAAACAAACAGTGCCTTTTGTTTAACTGCTTAGGGTTTATGGCCAAAAAATCTAGTACTTTAATGGTCCGTTCGTATTATGCTAAGTTTTGGTTTTTAGTCTTCTTTGTGGAATGTTGTATTATTTTTTTACGGTGGTTATTCGGTCGTTTTATCAGGTATATTGGGGTTTATTATGCAATGTAATGAGGCGTCCCCATTTATAATGAATTTCATTCAATGTTTTTGTAAATTTTGCAAATCTGTAAGATTTCTGGTGATTTTAGGTGTTTGTATATACTCGTAAATAAAATGTTTTTAGTTATATCTTGCGAGATGTTATTGGTCGACATGTAATATTTTTATGTGCCTAGGAGTTTAAAATGATAGTGATGTAACTAAGTTAAAGAATTTGTTTTTGATTGTCTAATCGTAGTATTATCTGTAATTATAAAATGAATCATTAAGGCCACAAGTAACACTTACTAGTTATTAGTTTTGCCTAGCATTTTGACGACTGTATTTTTCGCATATAATTTAAATATGTAATGATATTTTTTTTTAAACATAATAACAGACTTAATATCCTGTTATTTTGCATAATGTATTCAAATAATTATGCCATTAAGTATGACTAATTATAAGTAAACAGCTCAGTTAAGCCATCCAGTTATATTGGCACAAACACTTCTGTCTTTAAAACATTGCAGGCTAGACATATTAACTGCTTAAGGAGGAGTGTCAATGTTAAGTGTTGAAGTGCCAATAATTGAGTAGTTTACTTTGAACTCAATATTTTATACGACCTTGTCGTGTGATAAAAATGTATTCATGTAAGGTTATTTGAGTTAACTATGTACATAGCTCTCCTGTAAGTACATAGCGTCCAAGGCCCCGTTTCAGGAATCGTGCAACTCTTGTACAAGCGTGCAGCCGTGGTACATAATAAGATTGATTTAATACTATTACAAACTAATAAAAATCGAAGGGAAGTGACAAACACGCCATGCTAAGCGGATGCCATATAAAGCATAGTTGAACAACTTCTTATTTTTGTTAAGTTTTCCAAATTAATCTCAAATTCCTTTGTGAGAGATGAGTTTTATTAAACTTGTAACAATTATCAACTTGTCACTGAGAATCAAAACTAAAATAACTTACAAGCCAGGAACGCACCAAAAGTCCTTGCAGGGAAAACGTGGTGACCGCCACGAAGACCAGCGAATGTGTCAGTATAACCGGACATAATTTCATGAAAATAGGATTTATAGGTCATATAAGCAATTTGTCACTATAAGCGAAGTCATCTTATCCGACTTTGTTACAAAAAATTGTATATGAAAACTAAACTTCGCACAGTAGTCATAGTAAGCGGTCGTAACCAGTACAAGATTCAAAACCAAATTTAGAAAAAAACATTACAAATCCTCCCCCAACACGGCCGGTCACCGCGGGGGTAGTAGACTACAACCCTCCAGAGCGAAGCAATTCATGCTGCCACATGAATACACAAAATATAAACGAATCAAGAACAGTAGACAAAAGCAGCCAGATGGCAAACCAAAAACAAGTACTTTATGTGAAACCTACAACGTCCGGACACTCTCATCCCACGAGCGTCTAATAGAATTAAAAGAAGCATTTAAGTCAATAAAATACGATATAATTGGAATAGCAGAAATGAGACGCATGGGAACAGAAATCCAAGAGTACAAGGATTTCTTACTCTGCTACACAGGCCAAACACCGGGAAAGTATGGAGTTGGCTTTCTGATAAAAAAAATCTTATAAACAGTACATTGAAAGCTTCACGGCAATAACAGAGCGTGTTGCCCTTTTAAACCTCAACATTGAAAAATACAACATCGATTATACAAGTGTATGCTCCTACAGAAGCGGCAAGAGAAGAAGAAATCGCTTTCTTTTACAATACTGTCATTCAAGCTATAGAAAAAGCACACAGGGACTACATTATAATGGGAGATTTCAATGCAAAAATAGGTCAACCCCAGCAAAATGAATACCTGTCAATAAAACAGTACGGATATGGCGACAGAAATGCGAGAGGCCAAAAATTGCTTAATTTTGCTGTTCAAAATAAATTACATATACTAAACACCTTTTTTAAGAAAAAATCAACCCGGAGATGGAATTGGCGGTCACCAAATGGCCAGCATTATAATGAGATAGACTATATTTTATCTAATCGCCCAGAGTTATTTCAAAATATAGAAATACTAAATGTGGACTTTCCTTCAGATCACCGACCTGTTAGAGCTAGTGTATCACTTCCTAACACTAAGAAATGCAGATCCAGCTTTGCAAATAATCCAATTATAACACTAAAAAACGAAAAAGAAACAACCCAATATAGAAAACTACTATCAGCATATCTGCCAAACAGACAGGAAACAAAATGTGTCCAAAAACAGTATAATATGCTAATCGGTGTTATTAATCAAAGCCTTAGAGAAGCTCACACAGTCAATAAAAGTCAAAATGAACACGAGGTATTATCAAAACGCACAGTAAAACTTATGGACAGAAGAAGAACACTGCAAAAAACCAAAAATAAGACTCGTAGGGAAAAAAATGAACTATGTGCCCTGTACAAATTAATTAGCAAGCACATAAAAAAAGATTATGCAGAGTACAGAAAGAAGACCATTATGACGCACATAATACAGGCGGGAAGTACTAAAAAAGCCTACAGAGAACTAACACAGAACAAAACATGGATTGGGGAACTCCATTCTTCGGGAAAGGCATCACACAAACGAACCGACATTATAGAAGTGGCAACAGCATTTTACAGGGACTTATACAGCGAAAAAACTGACAGGAACCAAACTGATAGTGTATCAACACCACATAATAAGAAAAAAGCAGAAGACATCACTGAACTTGAGGTAATCAACGCAATTAAAAGCCTAAAAAGTGACGAGGAGTCCAGGTGTAGATCAAATCAACAATGAAGCTCTCAAGACAGCAAGCAATATTTTAGCTCTACCGCTATCAACTTTATTTAATCGCATAATTGAAACCGCTGCTATACCATCTCAATGGACAGAATCAAATATAATCCTAATTTACAAGAAAGGAGATCCTAAAAACATATCAAATTACAGGCCAATAAGTTTATTACCAGCGGTTTATAAACTCTTTTCATGAATCATCAATCGAAGAATAAGTGCCGCTTTAGAAAACAATTAACCAGTTGAACAAGCAGGCTTCAGAAAAGGCTTCTCAACGGTCGACCATATCCACAGCTTAGAACAACTAATTTAAAATTTTTAAGAAAAACAAAGATGTCTCTACATTGCCTACATTGACTACCAGGAGGCTTTCGATACAGTATCACACAAATGGATATGGTAGACTCTAGAAAGTCAAGGAGTAGAGCAACAATACATCCAAGTTATCAAAAATCTATATAGGAACAGTACCGGTAAAGTGAAGCTGGAAACCATGGGTCCAAGCTTCCCTATCAAAAGGGGAGTAAGGCAGGGAGACCCTCTGTCCCGAAAACTGTTCATAGCGATCCTGGAAACTATTTTTAGACAGCTAGATTGGAAGAACAAAGGAATATATGTAAACGGCAACTACCTAAATCACCTTCGTTTTGCAGACGACTTGGTAATATTCGCAGAGACAAGCTCACAACTACAATATATGATTACCTCGCTACATATGGCCAGCGTGCATCAAAAACTATGGTTGGAAAAAAACAAATGGCATGGTGCGAACCATAACGGTAGGAAACGAACCATTGACTTATACAAAACAATACATATACTTAGGAAAACAGATAAGTTTTGATAAAGCGAACAACGAGTTAGAAATTGAAAGGAGAGCACAAAAGACCTGGAACAAATACTGGCAAGTAAAAGAAGTATTTAAGAGTAACATGCCCGTCAGCGTGAAGACTAAAGTCATGAATACATGCTTATTACCCTGTCTGACATCCGGAAGTCAGACATGGAGATTAAAAAATAAGGACTTGTCAACGCGGAATGGAGCGTAGTATGCTAAACATCAAGAAAATACAAAGAATCAACCATACAAAAATAAGACAACACACAAAGAGCATAGATGCTCTCAGCTATGCCAAAAAACTTAAATGGAGGTGGGAGGGCCATGTAGCACGTACTCAAGACAGGCGCTGGACAGCAAGGGTGACGTCGTGGAAAGGACCTCTAGGAAAAAGAGGGATAGGAAGACCTACTATGAGATGGCAAGATGATATCACCAAAATTACCGGGCCAAATTGGATACAAGTGGCAAAGGACCGAGATACATGGAAGGCTTTGGAGGAGGCCTTCACCTGTGAAAACGGGGTTCTTGAATAATATTATATATAGAACGCTTAAACAAATATGAAAAAATTTAAAAAAGTTCAAGAAATAAGGCTTTTTATTTTTTATTTTTATTTTCATTATTATAAGCGGTCGTTCAGTATAAGCGGAGTCATAATAAATGGATTCCACTGTATGTATTTTTCATGAAACGGTGCCCTTGTTTAATCTAATCCTTAGATATTTCCGTTAATTTATAGACGAGTAGGTAATATGTTATAAAGCATGTTGCTACTCTCTGTTGTTTGATAGTATGACATATTTCATGAATAACATTTAATTATGTAGTTTATAAATAAACGTTGCTGATATGACATCATCACCATATGGAATAAGTAGTTTTAAATATTTATTTAATGAAATAATGTAGTGAGTGGTGTACTAGTGGCTTACGGAACTTACTACCAGCATTCTAGTCTGTTTCATTAGATCATTATTCATAGTTTACGCAGCTCGAATTAATGCGTCTGTACACCGTGTCGCATCCTGAAATAAATTTATCAATTTGTGCGTACAAGCCGATCTTTCAAAAGTATGGTAAAAAGGAAATATATGTATATTGCGATATGTGTTGGTGTTTTTATTCGGAAGCTTTGTTCGCCGGGTGTAAGATGTCGGTAGGAACTTCTGTCCGAGCCACAGTAATAGGTTAATAATAAGACGCGTATTAACAAACTGCGCTCAAGGCACTATACTATAACTTCCTGCAAGTCCATGTCTTACGTCTGATCGGATGTCTTATTTTACTAAAGCTTGGTTCAGACTTGAGCGCTGTCTATTAATATGTGCAAAAGTGCGGTGGCACAGTTAAACTAATTCCATTTGTTCTAAGTCCGAATGAACATACTTACTGCTGCGAACTGTATGACCTGTTGACCAGCTACGCGGCGCAAAACATTCTATACTCTGTAGATTCCCATCGCAGGTATAGCAGTTGCCTCGCTTAGTCGGTGGATAGGCCTTGATTTCACCAATGAACTGGCCACTGGTTTTTATAAATAATAAGGATCTCATTATTCTTAATAATTAAATACTATAATGAAACAGTAGAGATAGTCATTTTGTGTACTTTCAAGCGCGACACTCGATAGGTACAATTATAAAAATTTAATGCAACGTCTCATGACTCCAGACGTACGAAAGCATTGCAGGACAAACATATCATTTCCTGGGTTTCGACAGTACTGGGAAGTTTATATTAGGCACAGGCATGCATGATCAAGTGACTTAACTAAAATACCGTTTTGACTATTAGTGCCGTAAGGATTCATTCAAGAGGAACTAGAGGGAGGATTTTGTTCCTCTACATGACCTATGTATCTTTGTTTAAGACACTTTATCAAGCTACTTTTTTATACAAGGCTATATTTAAGCTGCAACTTATGGGGTACCTCAGTGCCGGCCCGAGTCCTTGAAATCGAAATCGGGTTTTGGCGCCCTTTGTTGAAGCTTTTTACCCAAAAGCAAAACGAACCGTATTTTGGGCCCGCGTCACACCGTCTTTTAAAATATTTTTTTTCTCATTTGGCATTTGTGCGCGCGCCCCTTGCCATCCGGCGCCTAGAGCAGCCGCTCCACCGCTCTACCCTAAATCCGGCCCTGGGGTACCTCATAATAGTGTTGTTAGTTGGTTTATGCGTCGCAAGATATGAATACAAAATTAACTTAATATGAATAATAATAGTATGGCATTTATTAAATCTCAAACAATGTGCTACGTTTAAGTGTACAACTTAGCCGTTTATTTGTAATACTATTTGCATTAGGTAGCTTAAATATTTATCTTTCCCTAATCTTACGAATTCATGTGATACTTCAGACTAAGTTGTATAAGTACATGAAATTAAAGAACCTTCACTCTTTGAAGTATACATTATTTTAATGAAGTCAATTTATTCGAATTATCCTCTTCATTTACCTCTAGTCTGTGATTGGCAGTGTTTTTATACATTTATGTTTCTACCATATCGTCTCTGTAAGTGTAAGTACATATCATACAGGATGTCCTTAGCCATTGGAAAAAGCCGAAATGTACATATACATTAGGGTATTTAGAATCAGTATACCAAGTATTATAACAACCGGTGTAGCGGTTACGAAGAAATTAACAAATTACGATTTTTTACTTTGGAGCAGCCTGTATGTGTTAATAGCTCCTGAGGTAATAAACAGTATGAAACCTTCTTCGACCTTATTGATTATCTTTTTTTATTTATGACATTAATAAGATTCTGACTTTTGACAAATGTCATCATTGCCGCACATTTTCGAACAAGTTGTCAAAAACACTGCCAATGATTAATACAGTGTGTTTCTTTTTGTTGTCGATCATTGGAATTAATTTTTGTTTGTTTTTTTTTTTATCTTTTGTTCCAATTAAAAAAATATTAACGTTAGAGCATTCCTGAGAAGTAACCCTACGTGGGATTTCAGGGTTTGTCCAATGGCTAAGGTCACCCTGTATAGAATCATACTATAGGGAGCGTGCATGAACATGAACTGTAGGGGGCAGCCCCCTGTTTATTGGCGCGAAGTAAAAATGTCTAGTTTACGCTTCCAACGTAGGCCACAAGGCCCACAAGATGGTAGAACCTACAATACACAAGAAAACGCACGTGAGCTCTAGAGGGCAGCACTTGGTTTGGCGCGAAATGTCAATGTAAAGTTTAAGTTTCCGATTCATGCCACAAGATGGCAGGCCTTCCAACGCGCACGGTCCCTATTGTGCGGCGTGTTTTAAATAGTTTTTTTTTAAATATTTGTGTGTTCAACTAATGAAAAAGTTAAATGGGTAAAAATTGTCTGTCAAACACAAATGAGAAGTGGAGATAGGTATCACGGTTAAGTTGATTCTGTTTTTATATAGGTACCTATTGAAGATTATGACGTTACATTTACACACTTCAGACTAATTGATATTAAGAAGAACATCTTATTTAACATATTTTTATCGGTAAATCACCTTTATGAAATGTTTTATATATCAGAAGCTATGAATAAGGAGCAAAAGATACCCATTGTTTGGGATAGTTTTGCTGCTACCTATGATAGATAGATATATAAACTGTTAGTTTACTTAGGGGCGCAAAGTTACCCCATTGTGCACCAAACTCAAGGGCCCCGCCTCATAAGAGACATTATTTTAGGATAAACGTAGCAATTCAAAATATATATACAATTTCGTTTATCTGAGTAAGTATATAAATATAATGTTTGAATATATTAAACGCTGTCCTTTTTTTTTAATTGGAGCGTAGTTAGGCACCCACCGGGGAGCAAAGTAGGACCATTTTACGGTAATATTTGTAAGTCAATGTTATAAAGCTCATCCTATGAGGTATTTTTTAAATATATTTAGGCAGTTGTTTGCATTCCGAATGCTGCAAGTTTAACTAGATTTGTAGCTCGGGCAATCACACACGCATAGACGTAACTTTTTGCTACCCGATGAGTAATCTGCATTCCGAATGTTCCAGATTTCGCTAAGGCCAGCACATACTTACTTACTGAAGAGCATACATTTTTAAGATGCAAATATATGTCGTATCTTGCTATATTTCGAGGTAGGATTGTTGAAGACCTACTCATAGTCTAGTATGAAATGGAGGCAAATTACTTTCTGCCAATGGCACTGGGGACGACGAAAAGTAGTGGAGACTTGATCAAAATTAAACCGGAATTGTGTTCACGCAACAAGCTTTATCGAAATATTCAAATCATTACAAGTTATCTTATATGCTTCTGTTATATCTACTATTTACTATGTTATATCGCATCCGCTACACACTATTGACATCGAGATCATTCAAAAAGAGTGTGATTACGATATGAAGGTGATACGTGATGTATGTAGATCTTATATAATTCAAATATAATAAAATTTATTCTCATTCAACAAAAGAAAACATAAACCATAACAATTTGAAACTATGTTTCACTAGACTTATATTGACCGGGATATAAACCGTGATTACCTTTTGTATTAGTCACCCGTGAACATGATGCATGCAACTGCGTCGAAATATCGGGAGCTCACAAATAATACAAAAGGTAATCACGGTCTATATCCCGGTCATTATAAGTCTAGTGAAACTAACCGTGAATCATTCAAAACTCTAATTGTAACTATGTTACTTTGAAACATTTCTAAAATCTTTGGCTTATTTTTTCGTATGGCCCTTTAAATAGTTTTTACCTCTGTGTTTATTCTTACAATCTATTCGTTTTCGGCGTCAACGATGTAAAGTTTAACTTCCTTCATAACGTAGTCTTCCATCAGATTGTCTATGTTTAAATTTTCTCCAGCATCATAGTGCCGAAGGGTTGATTCCACTCTCTGGATACTCTCAGCTTCCAGTATTTGTAACTGTCTGATCAGTTCTTGGCTTTTGGTACCTCGAATTATATGATCTGCATGTAGCTTGTATAGACGACTCTCATGTTTAGGCTGAAAACGAACCTTTTGTTTAATCAATGGCCAATAATTAACAAACCAAATGATTTATTTAATAGAAAACTATACGCAATTGTTAATATCAGTTAATAGTATCGGAGTTAGAATTTTGAGGTGCGCCAAATCTTAAAATATGCCCCTTACATTGTGCACCAAAAATGGTCTATCTTTAAACTTTTACTTACTTCCTGGAGACTCTCTGTGTAGCACGAAGATTCGCAATTCGGAGTGAAGACAAAAGGTTTGAAAAGAGAAACGCTAGGGTCTGGTGTAGCCGTGAACCAATGGACACTTCTTCCGTTATCCGTTAAAATAGATACCTAAAAAAAAGTAGGTAAGACATGTGGAATTCGAGAAACGAGACGTACGCAACTTTGGGAAAAAATCTAATTATTTTATTAAATATTTTTGATTTGGCCTCCTCTTAGGGTGTCCTACCTCCACTGTCAGTTTGACAGTGCTATTTTTGGGACAACCTGTATATACACGGTGGCTAAAAAATAAGTGCATTCCGGTTGCTAGGGAAGTTTTATACTGAGCAACTTTTACTATGGGACCAACCCCGAAATCGCGAAAATTTGTTTGGCTGTTTCATACAATTTGGCTGGTCTATTTTCTATGGGAGAGAATTTTTTTTTTGCGATTTCGTGGTTGGTCCCATAGTAAAAGTTGCTCAGTATAATCCCAAAACCTCCCTGGCAACGGGAATGCACTTATTTTTTAGCCACCCTGTATATTTTGTAGGAAATTATTTTTTGCTGTGGGCTACCGTACGAGTTATTTAACAAAAACTAAAAAAAAAACGACCTTAGAACAAATTACCTAGTCGGCTCATAAGTTCTGTCACTGGCCTTTAAAATTTAAATTTGGAACTCCTAAAACAAAAACCGTTCTGCATTTGAATTTCGAATCTTTATTAAATATTTGAGTAGTATAATTTTGCAATTTTCTGTTTTCTTCAACATGGAGTGGACGCTTAAAGATAGCCGTACCGCAATAATTGCACTATATCGTTGTGGTCACTCGCCGACTAAAATTTTTAAGCTACTTGAAAATTTAAAATTCTCTCTAAGATTTGTGTATCGTACCATAGAAAGATACAGTGAGGTCTCTAGTTTAAATGACAAGAAAAGAAGCGGTCGTCCGCGTACAGCTAGGACTCCAGCGGTTGTACAAGCAATTAGGGCACGCATTGCCAGAAATCCCGCTAGGAAACAAAAAGTTATGGCCCTCCAGATGGGTTTGAGCAAAAACACGGTGAAAAGAGTGCTTAATCAAGACCTGAGACTTCGTGCTTATAAACGAAAAACTGGCCATCTTCTCAATGGTCGGCTTAAAGCTTTAAGGCTTAAAAGATCTAAAGCTTTATTGAAGAAGTACGCTAAAAATAAGCACCGTTGTATACTGTTTTCGGACGAGAAAATTTTTGACATAGAAGAAAACTGTAATAAACAAAATGATAGAGTGTACGCTCGCAATAGTAAAGAAGCGTCTAATAGCATTCCCCGTATTCAAAGAGGTCATCACCCTTCATCTGTGATGGTTTGGCTGGGAGTTTCTTATGCGGGCGTCACTAGTATGCATTTTTGTGAGAAAGGAGTAAAAACTAGTGCCAAAGTGTACCAAGACACGGTGTTGACTAATATTGTGAAACCACTATCCCATACGATGTTTCTAAACCAGCATTGGGTTTTCCAGCAGGACTCTGCTCCAGCCCATAAGGCAAAGTCTACACAAGCCTGGCTCGCCTCCAATAAAATCGACTTTATACGGCATGAAGATTGGCCCTCCTCTAGCCCAGATCTTAATCCTTTAGACTATAAAATATGGCAGTATTTAGAGGAAAAGGTGTGCTCAAAACCTCATGCAAATCTAGACTCGCTGAAAAAATCTCTTGCTACGGCAGTGGCCAATATCGACATGAAAGTGGTGCGTGAATCCATTGACGACTGGCCACGAAGACTTCAAGC